>NW_027459535.1:0-231727 GCF_050624435.1 Tenrec ecaudatus | reverse complement strand
GGTTACCTACATAGTCCAAGTGCCTGTTCGTTAACCTACATAGTCCAAGTTCCCGCTAGGTAATCTATATAGTCCAAATGCCCGCTAGGGACCCTAATAGTCTAAGTGTCCGCAAGTTATCCTAGATAGTCCAAGTGCTTGCTAGTTAACCTATATAGTCCAAGTGCCCACTAGTTAACCTAGATAGACCAAGTGCCCGCTAGGGAACCTACCTAGTCCAAGTGCCCGATAGGGAACTTACATAGTCCAAGGCCCGCTAGGGAACCTACATAGTCCATGTGCCCGTTAGTTAACCTAGATAGTCCAATGCCTGCTAGGTAACCTAGATAGTCCAACAGCCCGCTAGGTAACCTACATACTCCAAGAACCCGCTAGGCAACGTAGGTAGTTCAAGTGCCAGCTAGGTAACCTAGATAGTCCAAGTGCCCGCTAGGTAACCTACAAAGTCTAAGTTCCCACAAGGTTATCTATATAGTCCAAATGCCCGTTAGGGAACCTACATAGTCCAAGTGCCCGCTAGGTAACCTAGATAATCCAAGTGCCCGCTAGTTAACCTATATCGTCCAAGTGCCCGCTAGTTAACCTAGATAGTCCTAGTGCCCGTTAGTTAACCTAGAGTGTCCAAGTGCCCACTAGGGGACGTACTTAGTCCAAGTGCCCGTTAGCTAACCTAGATAGTCCAAGTGCCCGCTAGTTAACATTGATCATCCAAGTGCCCGCTAGTTAAACTACATAGTCCAAGTGCTCGCTAGTTAACCTACATAGTACAAGGGCCCGCTAGTTGACCTAGATAGTCCAAGTGCCCGCTAGGTAACCTACATAGTCCAAGTTCCCACGAGGTAACCTAGATAGTCCAAGTGCCCGTTACCTAAACTAGATAGTCCAATTGCCCGCTATGCAACATACATAGTCCAAGTGCCCGTTTGTTAACCTAGAAGTCCAAGTGCCCGCTAGGTAACCTAGACTCTCCAAGTGCCCGCTAGGTTACCTACATAGTCCAAGTGCCCGCTAGGTAACCTAGATAGTCCAAGGGCCCGCTAGTTAACCTACATAGTCCATGTGCCCGGTAGTTAACTTACATAGTTCAAGTGTCCATAGGGAATATACATAGCCCAAGTGCCCGCTCTGGAACCTACATAGTCCAAGTGCCTGCTAGGGAACCTACATAGTCCAAGTGCCCGCTAGGGAATCTACATAGTCCAAGGGCCCGCTAGTTAACTTAGATAGTTCAAGTGCCGCTTGTTAATCTACATAGTCCACGGGCCCGCTAGTTAACCTACATAGTCCAAGTACCCGCTAGTTAACCTAAATCGTCCAAGTGCCCGCGAGGTAACCTACATAGTCCAAGGGCCCGCTAGTTAACCTACATAGTCCAAGGGCCCGCTAGTTAACCTACATAGTCCAAGTGCCCGCTAGGTAACCTAGACAGTTCAAGTGACCACTAGGTTACCTACATAGTCCAAGTGCCCGTTCGTTAACCTACATAGTCCAAATGCCCGCTAGGTAACCAATATAGACCAAATGCCCGCTAGGGGCCCTAATAGTCCAAATGCCCGCTAGGTAACCTACATAGTCCAAGGGACCCTTTCGTTAACCTAGATAGTCCAAGTGCTCGCTAGTTAACCTAGATGTACTAAGTGTCCGCTAGGGAACCTATCTAGTCCAAGTACCCGCTAGGAATCCTACGTAGTCCAAGTGCCCGCTACGTAACATAGATAGTCCAAGTGCCCGCTAGGGAATGTACATAGTCCAAGTGCTCGCTAGTTAACCTAAATAGTCCAAGTGCCCGCTAGTTAACCTAGATAGACCAAGTGCCCGCTAGGGAACCTACCTAGTCCAAGTGCCCGATAGGGAACCTACATAGTCCAAGTGCCCGGTACTTAACTTACATAGTTCAAATGTCCGTAGGGAACATACAGAGTCCAACTGACCGCTAGGGAACCTACATATTCCAAGTGCCCGCTAGGCAATCTACATAGTCCACGGGCCCGCTAGTTAATGTCGATAGACCAAGTGCCGCTAGTTAATCTACATAGTTCAAGGGCCCGCTAGTTAACCTACATAATCCAAGTACCCGCTAGTTAACCTAGATCGTCCAAGTGTCCGCTAATTAACCTACATAGTACAAGTGCCCGCTAGGGAACCTAGATAGTCCAAGTGCCCGCTCTGGAAACTACATAGTCCAAGTGACGGCTAGGGAACCTACATAGTCCAAGTGCCCGCTCTGGAACATACATAGTCCAAGTGCCCGCTATGGAATCTACATAGTCCAAGGGCCTGCTAGTTACCCTACATAGTCCAAGTACCCGCTAGTTAACCTAGATCGTCCAAGTGCCCACTAGGTAACCTATATAGTCCAAGAGCCCGCTAGTTAACCTACATAGTCCAAGGGCCCGCTAGTTAACCTACATCGTCCAATGGCCCCCTAGTTAACCTAGATAGTCCAAGTGCCCGCTAGTTAACCTACATAGTCCAAGTGCCCGCGAGGTAACCTAGACATTTCAAGTGACCACTAGGTTACCTACATAGTCCAAGTGCCCGTTCGTTAACCTACATAGTCCAAGTGCCCGCTAGGTAACCAATATAGTCCAAATGCCCTCTAGGGGCCCTAATAGTCCAAATGCCCGCTAGTTAACCTAGATAGTCAAAGTGCTCGCTAGTTAACCTAGATAGTCCAAGTGCCCGCTAGTTAACCTAGATAGACCAAGTGCCCGCTAGGGAACCTATCTAGTCCAAGTACCCGCTAGGAAACGTACATAGTCCAAGTGCCCGCTAGGTAACGTACATAGTCTAAGCGCCCGCTAGGTAACCTAGATAGTCCAAGGGCCTGCTAGGTAACGTACATAGTCCAAGTGCCTGCTAGGTAACCTAGATAGTCCCAGTGCCCACTAGTTAACCTACATAGTCCAGGTTCCCCCTAGGTAACCTAGATAGTCCAAGGGCCCGCTAGGTAACCTACATTGTCCTAGTGCCCCCTAGTTAACCTACATTCTCCACGTGCCCTATAGGGAACCTACATAGTCCAAGTGCCCGCTAGGTAACCTGCATGGTCCAAATGCCCGCTAGTTAACCTACATAGTCCAAGTGCCCGCTAGGGAACTTACATAGTCCAAGTTCCCGATAGGGAACTTACATAATCCAAGTGCCCGCTAGTTGACCTACATAGTCCAAGTGCCCGCTAGTTAACCTACATAGTCCAAGTGCCTGATAGGGAACCTACATTATCCAAGTGCCCGCTAGGGAACCTAAATTGTCCAAGTGCCCGTTAGTTAACCTAGATAGTCCAAGTGCCCGCAAGGTAACCTAGATAGTCCAACAGCCCGGTAGGTAACCTACATACTCCAAGTACCCGCTAGGTAACATAGATAGTTCAAGTGCCTGTTAGGTAACCTAGATAGTCCAAGTGCCCGCTAGTTAACCTACAAAGTCTAAGTGCCCGCTAAGTAATCTATATAGTCCAAATAACCGCTAGGGAGCCTACATAGTCCAAATGCCCGCTAGGTAACCTAGATAGTCTTGGGGCCGCTAGGTAACCTATATAGTCCTAGTGCCCCCTAGTTAACCAACATTTTCCAAGTACCCGATAGGGAACCTACATAGTCCAAGTACCCGCTAGGTAACCTACAGAATCCAAATGCCCTCTAGTTAACCTACATAATCCAAGTGCCCGCTAGTTGACCTACATAGTCCAAGTTCCCGCTAGGTTTCCTTTATAATCCTAGTGCCTGCTAGGGAACCTTCATAGTACTAGTGCCAGCTAGGTAACCTAGATAGTCCAAGTGCCCGCTTGTTAACCTAGATAGTCCTAGTGCCCCTTAGTTAACCTAGAGTGTCCAAGTGCCCACTAGGGGATGTACTAAGTCCATGTGCCTGTTAGCTAACCTAGATAGTCAAAGTGCCCGTTAGTTAACATTGATCATCAAAGTGCCCGCTAGTTAACCTAGATAGTCCAAGTGCACGCTAGTTAACCTACATAGTCCAAGGGCCCGCTAGTTAACCTACGTAGTCCAAGGTCCGCTAGTCAACCTAGATAGTCCAAGTGCTCGCTAGTTAACCTACATAGTAGAAGGGCCCGCTAGTTGACCTAGATAGTCCAAGTGCCCGCTAGTTAACCTAGTTATTCCAAGTGCCCGCTAGGTAACCTACATAGTCCAAGTGCCCGTTACTTAACCTAGATAGTCCAAGTGCCCGCTAGGAAACCTACATAGTCCAAGGGCCCGCTAGGTAACCTAGATAGTCCAAGTGTCCGCTAGGTAACCTAGAGTCCAAGTCCTCGCTAGTTAACCTACATAATCCAAGTGCCCGCTATGCAACCTATATAGTCAAAGTGCCCGTTAGGTAACCTAGATAGTCCAAGTGCCCGCTAGGTAACTTAAATTGTCCAAGTTCCGGCTAGGTAACCTAGATACTCAAGGTGCCCGTTACCTAACCTAGATAGTCCAAGTGCCCGCTAAGCAACCTACATAGTCCAAGTGCCCGTTCGTTAACCTAGAAGTTCAGTGTGCCCGCTAGGTACCCTAGACAGTCCAAGTGTCCGCTAGGTTACCTGCATATTCCAAGTGCCCGTTCGTTAACCTAGATAGTCCACGTGCCCACTAGGTAACCTACATAGTCCAAGTGCCCGCTAGGTAACCTATATAGTCCAAGTGCCCGCTAGGTAACCCAGATAATCCAAGGGCCCGCTAGTTAACCTACATAGTCCAAGGGCTCACTTGTTAACTTTGATAGTCCAAGTGCCTGCTAGTTAACCTAGATCGTCCAAGTGCCCGCTAGTTAACCTAGATAGTCCTAGTGCCCGTTAGTTAACCTAGAGTGTCCAAGTGCCCACCAGGGGACGTACTTAGTCCAAGTGCCCGTTAGCTAACCTAGATAGTCCAAGTGCCCGCTAGTTAACATTGATCATCCAAGTGCCCGCTAGTTAACCTAGATAGTCCAAGTGCACGCTAGTTAACCTAGATAGTCCAAGTGCACTTTAGTTAACCTAGATCGTCCATATGCCCGCTAAGAAACCTAGACATCTAAGTGCCCGTTAAGTAACCTAGATAGTCCAAGTGCCCGCTAGGTAACCTACATAGTCCAAGTTCCCACTAGGTAACCTAGGTAGTCCAAGTGCCCGTTACCTAAACTAGATAGTCCCATTACCCGCTATGCAACATACATAGTCCAAGTGCCCGTTCATTAACCTAGAAGTCCAAGTGCCCGCTAGGTAACCTAGACTATCCAAGTGCCCGCTAGGTTACGTACATAGTCCAAGTGCCCGCAAGGTAACCTACATAGTCCAAGGGCCCGCTACTTAACCTACATAGTCCAAGTGCCCGGTAGTTAACTTACATAGTTCAAGCGTCCATAGGGAACATACATAGTCCAAGTGCCCGCTAGGGAACATACATAGTCCAAGTGCCCGCTAGGGAATCTACATAGTCCAAGGGCCCGCTAGTTAATGTATATAGTCCAAGTTCCGCTAGTTAAAGTACATAGTTCAAGGGCCCGCTAGTTAACCTATATAGTCCAAGTACCCGCTACTTAACCTAGATCGTCCAAGTGTCCGCTAGTTAACCTACATAGTACAAGTGCCCGCTAGGGAATCTAGTTAGTCCAAGTGCCCGCTCCAGAACCTACATAGTCCAAGTGCCTGCTAGGGTACCTACATAGTCCAAGTGCCCGCTAGTTAACCTATATCGTCCAATTGTCCGCTAATTAACCTACATAGTCAAGTGCCCGCTAGGGAACCTAGATAGTCTAAGTGCCCGCTTTGGAACCTACATAATCCAAGTGCCTGCGCTGGAACATACATAGTCCAAGTGCCCGCTAGGGAATCTACATAGTTCAAGGGCCCGCTAGTTAACGTAGATAGTCCAAGTGCCGCTAGTTAATCTACATAGTCCAAGGGCCCGCTAGTTAACCTACATAGTCCAAGTACCCGCTAGTTAACCTAGATAGTCCAAATGCCCGCTAGGGAACCAACATAGTCCAAGTGCCCGCTAGGGAACTTACATAGTCCAAGGGCCCGCTAGGGAACCTACATTGTCCAAGTGCCCGTTAGTTAACCTAGATATTCCCAGTGCCCGCTAGGTAACCTAGATAGTCCAACAGCCCGGTAGGTAACCTACATACTCCAAGTACCCGCTAGGTAACGTAGATAGTTCAAGTGCCAGCTAGGAAACCTAGATAGTCCAAGTGCCCGCTAGGTAACCCACAATATCTAAGTGCCCGCTTGGTAATCTATATAGTCCAAATGACCGCTAGGGAGCCTACATAGTCCAAATGCCCGCTAGGTAACCTAGGTAGTCCAAGGGCCCACTAGGAAACCTACATAGACCTAGTGCCCCCTAGTTAACCTACATTCTCCAAGTGCCCGATAGGGAACCTACATAGTCCAAGTGCCCGCTAGGTAACCTACATAGTCCAAGTGCTCTCTAGGGAACCTACATAGTCCAAGTGCCCGTTAAGTAACCTAGATAGTCCAAGTGCCCGCTTGGTAACCTAGATAGTCCAACAGCCCGCTATGTAACCTACATACTCCAAGAACCCGCTAGGTAACGTAGATAGTTCATGTACCAGCTAGGTAAACTAGATAGTCCAAGTGCCCGCTAGGTAACCTAGAAAGTCTAAGTGCCCGCTAGATTATCTATATAGTCCAAATGCCCGCTAGGGAATCTACATAGTCCAAGGGCCCGCTAGTTAACGTAGATAGTCCAAGTGCCGCTAGTTAATCTACATAGTCCACATGCCCGCTAGTTAACCTACATAGTCCAAATACCCGCTAGTTAACCTAGATCGTCCAAGTGCCCGCTAGGTAACCTACATAGTCCAAGGGCCCGCTAGTTAACCTACATAGTCCAAGGGCCCGCAAGGTAACCCACAAAATTTAAGGGCCCGCTAGGTTATGTATATAGTCCACATGCCCCCTAGGGAACCTACATGGTCCAAGTGCCCGCTAGGTAACCTAGATAATCAAAGCGCCCCCTAGTTAACCTATATAGTCCAAGTGCCCGCTAGTTAACCTAGATCGTCCAAGTGCCCGCTAGTTAACCAACAGTGTCAATGGACCCGCTAGTTAACCTACATAGTGGAAGAGCCCGCTAGTTAACCTAGATCGTGCAAGTGTCTGCTAGTTAACCTACATAGTCCAAGTGCCAGTTAGCTAACCTAGATATTCCAAGGACCCGCTAGTTGACCTATATAGTCCAAGTGCCCGCAGGGTAACCTAGATAATCCAAGTGCCCGCTAGGGAACCTTCATAGTCAAAGTGCCAGCTAGGTAACCTAGATAGTCCAAGTGTCCGCTAGTTAACCTAGATAGTCCAAGTGCCCGCTAGGTAACCTAAGTAGTCCAAATGTCCGATAGGGATCCTACATAGTCCCAGTGCCCGCTAGGTAACCTACATAGTCCAAGTGCCCGTTTGTTAACCTAGATAGTCCAAGTGCCTGCTAGGTAACTTAGATAGTGCAAGTGCCCACTAGTTAACCTACATAGTCCAGGTTCCCCCTAGGTAACCTACATAGTCCAAGTGCCCGCTAGTTAACCTACATAGTCCAAATGCCCGCTAGTTAACCTACATAGTCCAAGTGCCCGATAGGGAACCTACGTAATCCAAGTGCCCGCTAGGGAAACTACATAGTCCAAGTGCCTGTTAGTTAACCTAGATAGTCCAAATGCCCGCTAGGGAACCCACATAGTCCAAGTGCTCGCTAGGGAACCTACATAGTCCAAGGGCCCGCTAGGGAACCTACATAGTCCAAGTGCCCGTTAGTTAACCTAGATAGTCCCAGTGGCCGCTAGGTAACTTAGATAGTCCAACAGCCACCTAGTTAACCTACACACTCCAAGAACCCGCTATAACGTAGATAGTTCAAGTGCCAGCTAGGTAACCTAGATAGTTCTTGTGCCCATTACCTAACCTAGATAGTCCAATTGCCCGCTATGCAACGTACATAGTCCAACTGCCCGTTCTTTAACCTAGAAGTCCAAGTGCCCGCTAGGTAACCTAGACTCTCCAAGTGCCTGCTAGGTTACCTACATAGTCCAAATGCATGTTCGGTAATCTAGATAGTGCTAGTGCCCTGTAGTTAACCTACATAGTCCAAGTGCCCGCTAGGTAACCTAGATAGTCCAAGGGCCCGCTAGTTAACCTACATTGTCCAAGTGCCCGGTAGTTAACTTACATATTTCAAGTGTCCGTAGGGACCATACAGAGTCCAAGTGCCTGCTAGGGAACATACACAGTCCAAGGGCCCGCTAGTTAATGTAGATAGTCCAAGTGCCGCTAGTTAATCTACATAGTCCAAGGGCCCGCTAGTTAACCTACATAGTCCAAGTACCCGCTAGTTAACCTAGATCGTCCAAGTGCCCACTATGTAAACTACAAAGTCCAAGGGCCCGCTAGTTAACCTACATAGTGCAAGGGCCCGCTAGTTAACCTACATCGTCCAAGGACCTGCTAGTTAACCTAGATAGTCCAAGTGTCCGCTAGTTAACCTACATAGTCCAAGTGCCCGCGAGGTAACCTAGACATTTTAAGTGACCACTAGGTTACCTACATAGTCCAAGTGCCCTTTCGTTAACTTACATAGTCCAAGTGCCCGCTAGGTAACCAATATAGTCCAAATGCCCGTTAGGGGCCCTAATTGTCCAAATGTCCGCTAGTTAACCTAGATAGTCCAAGTGCCCGCTAGTTAACCTAGATAGACCAAGTGCCCGCTAGGGAACCTATCTAGTCCAAGTACCCGCTAGGAAACGTACATAGTCCAAGTGCCCGCTAGGTAACGTACATAGTCTAAGTGCCCGCTAGGGAACGTAAATAGTCCAAGGGCCTGCTAGGGAACGTACATAGTCCAAGTGCCTGCTAGGTAACCTAGATAGTCCAAGTGCCCAATAGTTAACCTACATAGTCCAGGTTCCCCCTAGGTAACCTAGATAGTCCAAGGGCCCGCTAGGTAAACTACATTGTCCTAGTGCCCCCTAGTTAACCTACATTCTCCAAGTGCCCGATATTGAACCTACATAGTCCAAGTGCCCGCTAGGTAACCTACATGGTCCAAGTGCCCGATACGGAACCTACATAATCCAAGTGCCCGCTAAGGAACCTACATAGTCCAAGTGCCCGTTAGTTAACCTAGATAGTCCAAGTGCCCGCTATGTAACCTAGATAGTCCAAGTGCCCGCTAGGTAACCTACAAAGTCTAAGTGCCCGCTAAGTAATCTATATAGTGCAAATAACCGCTAGGGAGCCTACATAATCCAAATGCCCGCTAGGTAACCTAGATAGTCTAAGGGCCCGCTAGGTATCCTACATAGTCCTAGTGCCCCCTTAGTTAATCTACATTTTCCAAGTGCCCGATAGGGAACCTACATAGTCCAAGTGCCCGATAGGGAACCTACATAATCCAAGTGCCCGCTAGTTGACCAACATAGTCCAAGTGCCCGCTAGGTAACCTAGATAATCCTAGTGCCCGCTAGGGAACCTTCATAGTCTTAGTGCCAGCTAGTTAACCTAGATAGTCCAAGTGCCCGCTAGGTAACCTAGATAATCCAAGTGCCCGCTAGTTAAACTATATCGTCCAAGTGCCCGCTAGTTAACCTAGATAGTCCTAGTGCCTGTTAGTTAACCTAGAGTGTCCAAGTGCCCACTAGGGGACGTACTTAGTCCAAGTGCCCGTTAGCTAACTTAGATAGTCCAAGTGCCCGCTAGTTAACATTGATCATCCAAGTGCCCGCTAGTGAACCTACATAGTCCAAGGGCCCGCTAGTTAACCTACGTAGTCCAAGGTCTGCTAGTTAACCTTGATAGTCCAAGTGCCCGCTAGTTAACCTAGATAGTCCAAGTGCCCGCTAGGTAACCTAAGTAGTCCAAATGTCCGATAGGGATCCTACATAGTCCAAGTGCCCGCTAGGTAACCTACATAGTCCAATTGCCCGTTAGTTAACCTAGATAGTCCAAGTGCCCGCTAGGAAACCTACATAGTCCAAGGGCCCGCTAGGTAACCTAGATAGTCCAAGTGCCCGCTAGGTAATCTAGAGTTCAAGTGCTCGCTACTTAACCTACATAGTCCAAGTGCCCGCTATGTAACCTAGATAGTCAAAGTGCCCGTTATGTAACCTAGATAGTCCAAGTGCCCGCTAGGTAACTTACATTGTCCACGTTCCCGATAGGTAAACTAGATACTCAAAGTGCCCGTTACCTAACCTAGATAGTCCAACTGCCCGCTAAGCAAACTACATAGTCCAAGTGCCCATTCGTTAACCTAGAAATCCAAGTGCCCGCTAGGTAACCTAGATAGTCCAACAGCCCGTTAGGTAACCTACATACTCCAAGTACCCGTTAGTTAACCTAGATGGTCCAAGTGCCCGCTAGGTAACCTAGATAGTCCAACAGCCCGGTAGCTAACCTACATACTCCAAGTACCCGCTAGGTAACGTAGATAGTTCAAGTGACTGCTAGATAACCTAGATAGTCCAAGTGACCTCTAGGTAACCTACAAAGTCTAAGTGTCCTCTAAGTAATCTATATAGTCCAAATAACCGCTAGGTAGCCTACATAGTCCAAATGCCCGCTAGGTAACCTAGATAGTCTAAGGGCCCGCTAGGTAACCTACATAGTCCTAGTGCCCCCTAATTAACCTACATTTTCCAAGTGCCCGATAGGGACCCTACATAGTCCAAGTGCCCACTAGGTAACCTACATAGTCCAAATGCCCTCTAGTTAACCTACATAGTCCAAGTGCCCGATAGGGAACCTACATAGTCCAAGTGCCCGCTAGGTAACCTAGATAATCCTAGTGCCCGCTAGGGAACCTTCATAGTCCTAGTGCCAGCTACGTAACCTAGATAGTCCAAGTGCCCGCTAGTTAACCTAGATAGTCCTAGTGCCCGTTAGTTAATCTAGAGTGTCCAAGTGCCCACTAGGGGACGTACTTAGTCCAAGTGCCCGTTAGCCAACCTACATAGTCCAAGGTCCTGCTAGTTAACCTACGTAGTCCATGGTCCGCTAGTTAACCTAGATAGTCCAAGTGCTCGCTAGTTAACCTACATAGTACAAGGGCCCGCTATTGACCTAGATAGTTCAAGTGCCCGCTAGTTAACCTAGATAGTCCAAGTGCCCACTAGGTAACCTAAGTAGTCCAAATGTCCGATAGGGATCCTACATAGTCCAAGTGCCCGCTAGGTAACCTACATAGTCCAAGTGCCCGTTCTTTAACCTAGATAGTCCAAGTGCCCGCTAGGAAACCTACATAGTCCAAGGGCCCGCTAGATAACTTAGATAGTCCAAGTACCCGCTAGGTAACCTAGAGTCCAAGTGCTCGCTAGTTACCCTACATAGTTCAAGTGCCCGCTATGTAACCTAGATAGTCAAAGTGCCCGTTAGGTAACCTAGATAGTCCACGTGCCCGCTAGGTAACTTACATTGTCCACGTTCCCGCTAGGTAAACTAGATACTCAAAGTGCCCGTTACCTAACCTAGATAGTCCAAGTGCCCGCTAAGCAACCTACATAGTCCAAGTGCCCGTTCGTTAACCTAGAAATCCAAGTGCCCGCTAGGTAAACTAGACTGTCCAAGTGCCCGCTAGGTTACCTGCATATTCCAAGTGCCCGTTCGTTAACCTAGATAGTCCAAGTGCCCGCTAGGTAACCTACATAGTCCAAGTGCCCGCTAGGTAACCTATATAGTCCAAGTGCCCGCTAGGTAACCTAGATAGTCCAAGGGCCCGCTAGTTAACCTATATAGTCCAAGGGCTCACTTGTTAACTTTGATAGTCCATGTGCCCGCTAGTTAACCTAGATCGTCCAAGTGCCCGCTAGTTAACCTAGATAGTCCTAGTGCCCGTTAGTTAACCTAGAGTGTCCAAGTGCCCACTAGGGGACGTACTTAGTCCAAGTGCCCGTTCGCTAACCTAGATAGTCCAAGTGCCCGCTAGTTAACATTGATCATCCAAGTGCCCGCTAGTGAACCTACATAGTCCAAGGGCCCGCTAGTTAACCTACGTAGTCCAAGGTCCGCTAGTTAACCTTGATAGTCCAAGTGCCCGCTAGTTAACCTAGATAGTCCAAGTGCCCGCTAGGTAACCTAAGTAGTCCAAATGTCCGATAGGGATCCTACATAGTCCAAGTGCCCGCTAGGTAACCTACATAGTCCAAGTGCCCGTTAGTTAACCTAGATAGTCCAAGTGCCCGCTAGGAAACCTACATAGTCCAAGGGCCCGCTAGGTAACCTAGATAGTCCAAGTGCCCGCTAGGTAATCTAGAGTTCAAGTGCTCGCTACTTAACCTACATAGTCCAAGTGCCCGCTATGTAACCTAGATAGTCAAAGTGCCCGTTAGGTAACCTAGATAGTCCAAGTGCCCGCTAGGTAACTTACATTGTCCACGTTCCCGATAGGTAAACTAGATACTCAAAGTGCCCGTTACCTAACCTAGATAGTCCAACTGCCCGCTAAGCAAACTACATAGTCCAAGTGCCCATTCGTTAACCTAGAAATCCAAGTGCCCGCTAGGTAACCTAGATAGTCCAACAGCCCGTTAGGTAACCTACATACTCCAAGTACCCGTTAGTTAACCTAGATGGTCCAAGTGCCCGCTAGGTAACCTACGTAGTCCAAGGTCCGCTAGTCAACCTAGATAGTCCAAGTGCTCGCTAGTTAACCTACATAGTAGAAGGGCCCGCTAGTTGACCTAGATAGTCCAAGTGCCCGCTAGTTAACCTAGTTATTCCAAGTGCCCGCTAGGTAACCTACATAGTCCAAGTGCCCGTTACTTAACCTAGATAGTCCAAGTGCCCGCTAGGAAACCTACATAGTCCAAGGGCCCGCTAGGTAACCTAGATAGTCCAAGTGTCCGCTAGGTAACCTAGAGTCCAAATCCTCGCTAGTTAACCTACATAATCCAAGTGCCCGCTATGCAACCTAGATAGTCAAAGTGCCCGTTAGGTAACCTAGATAGTCCAAGTGCCCGCTAGGTAACTTAAATTGTCCAAGTTCCGGCTAGGTAACCTAGATACTCAAGTTGCCCGTTACCTAACCTAGATAGTCCAAGTGCCCGCTAAGCAACCTACATAGTCCAAGTGCCCGTTCGTTAACCTAGAAGTTCAAGTGCCCGCTAGGTACCCTAGACAGTCCAAGTGCCCGCTAGGTTACCTGCATATTCCAAGTGCCCGTTCGTTAACCTAGATAGTCCACGTGCCCACTAGGTAACCTACATAGTCCAAGTGCCCGCTAGGTAACCTATATAGTCCAAGTGCCCGCTAGGTAACCCAGATAATCCAAGGGCCCGCTAGTTAACCTACATAGTCCAAGGGCTCACTTGTTAACTTTGATAGTCCAAGTGCCTGCTAGTTAACCTAGATCGTCCAAGTGCCCGCTAGTTAACCTAGATAGTCCTAGTGCCCGTTAGTTAACCTAGAGTGTCCAAGTGCCCACCAGGGGACGTACTTAGTCCAAGTGCCCGTTAGCTAACCTAGATAGTCCAAGTGCCCGCTAGTTAACATTGATCATCCAAGTGCCCGCTAGTTAACCTAGATAGTCCAAGTGCACGCTAGTTAACCTAGATAGTCCAAGTGCACTTTAGTTAACCTAGATCGTCCATATGCCCGCTAAGAAACCTAGACATCTAAGTGCCCGTTAAGTAACCTAGATAGTCCATGTGCCCGCTAGGTAACCTACATAGTCCAAGTTCCCACTAGGTAACCTAGGTAGTCCAAGTGCCCGTTACCTAAACTAGATAGTCCCATTACCCGCTATGCAACATACATAGTCCAAGTGCCCGTTCGTTAACCTAGAAGTCCAAGTGCCCGCTAGGTAACCTAGACTATCCAAGTGCCCGCTAGGTTACGTACATAGTCCAAGTGCCCGCAAGGTAACCTACATAGTCCAAGGGCCCGCTACTTAACCTACATAGTCCAAGTGCCCGGTAGTTAACTTACATAGTTCAAGCGTCCATAGGGAACATACATAGTCCAAGTGCCCGCTAGGGTATCTACATAGTCCAAGGGCCCGCTAGTTAATGTATATAGTCCAAGTTCCGCTAGTTAAAGTACATAGTTCAAGGGCCCGCTAGTTAACCTATATAGTCCAAGTACCCGCTACTTAACCTAGATCGTCCAAGTGTCCGCTAGTTAACCTACATAGTACAAGTGCCCGCTAGGGAATCTAGTTAGTCCAAGTGCCCGCTCCAGAACCTACATAGTCCAAGTGCCTGCTAGGGTACCTACATAGTCCAAGTGCCCGCTAGTTAACCTATATCGTCCAATTGTCCGCTAATTAACCTACATAGTCAAGTGCCCGCTAGGGAACCTAGATAGTCTAAGTGCCCGCTTTGGAACCTACATAATCCAAGTGCCTGCGCTGGAACATACATAGTCCAAGTGCCCGCTAGGGAATCTACATAGTTCAAGGGCCCGCTAGTTAACGTAGATAGTCCAAGTGCCGCTAGTTAATCTACATAGTCCAAGGGCCCGCTAGTTAACCTACATAGTCCAAGTACCCGCTAGTTAACCTAGATAGTCCAAATGCCCGCTAGGGAACCAACATAGTCCAAGTGCCCGCTAGGGAACTTACATAGTCCAAGGGCCCGCTAGGGAACCTACATTGTCCAAGTGCCCGTTAGTTAACCTAGATATTCCCAGTGCCCGCTAGGTAACCTAGATAGTCCAACAGCCCGGTAGGTAACCTACATACTCCAAGTACCCGCTAGGTAACGTAGATAGTTCAAGTGCCAGCTAGGAAACCTAGATAGTCCAAGTGCCCGCTAGGTAACCCACAATATCTAAGTGCCCGCTTGGTAATCTATATAGTCCAAATGACCGCTAGGGAGCCTACATAGTCCAAATGCCCGCTAGGTAACCTAGGTAGTCCAAGGGCCCACTAGGAAACCTACATAGACCTAGTGCCCCCTAGTTAACCTACATTCTCCAAGTGCCCGATAGGGAACCTACATAGTCCAAGTGCCCGCTAGGTAACCTACATAGTCCAAGTGCTCTCTAGGGAACCTACATAGTCCAAGTGCCCGTTAAGTAACCTAGATAGTCCAAGTGCCCGCTTGGTAACCTAGATAGTCCAACAGCCCGCTATGTAACCTACATACTCCAAGAACCCGCTAGGTAACGTAGATAGTTCATGTACCAGCTAGGTAAACTAGATAGTCCAAGTGCCCGCTAGGTAACCTAGAAAGTCTAAGTGCCCGCTAGATTATCTATATAGTCCAAATGCCCGCTAGGGAATCTACATAGTCCAAGGGCCCGCTAGTTAACGTAGATAGTCCAAGTGCCGCTAGTTAATCTACATAGTCCACATGCCCGCTAGTTAACCTACATAGTCCAAATACCCGCTAGTTAACCTAGATCGTCCAAGTGCCCGCTAGGTAACCTACATAGTCCAAGGGCCCGCTAGTTAACCTACATAGTCCAAGGGCCCGCAAGGTAACCCACAAAGTTTAAGGGCCCGCTAGGTTATGTATATAGTCCACATGCCCCCTAGGGAACCTACATGGTCCAAGTGCCCGCTAGGTAACCTAGATAATCAAAGCGCCCCCTAGTTAACCTATATAGTCCAAGTGCCCGCTAGTTAACCTAGATCGTCCAAGTGCCCGCTAGTTAACCAACAGTGTCAATGGACCCGCTAGTTAACCTACATAGTGGAAGAGCCCGCTAGTTAACCTAGATCGTGCAAGTGTCTGCTAGTTAACCTACATAGTCCAAGTGCCAGTTAGCTAACCTAGATATTCCAAGGACCCGCTAGTTGACCTATATAGTCCAAGTGCCCGCAGGGTAACCTAGATAATCCAAGTGCCCGCTAGGGAACCTTCATAGTCAAAGTGCCAGCTAGGTAACCTAGATAGTCCAAGTGTCCGCTAGTTAACCTAGATAGTCCAAGTGCCCGCTAGGTAACCTAAGTAGTCCAAATGTCCGATAGGGATCCTACATAGTCCCAGTGCCCGCTAGGTAACCTACATAGTCCAAGTGCCCGTTTGTTAACCTAGATAGTCCAAGTGCCTGCTAGGTAACTTAGATAGTGCAAGTGCCCACTAGTTAACCTACATAGTCCAGGTTCCCCCTAGGTAACCTACATAGTCCAAGTGCCCGCTAGTTAACCTACATAGTCCAAATGCCCGCTAGTTAACCTACATAGTCCAAGTGCCCGATAGGGAACCTACGTAATCCAAGTGCCCGCTAGGGAAACTACATAGTCCAAGTGCCTGTTAGTTAACCTAGATAGTCCAAATGCCCGCTAGGGAACCCACATAGTCCAAGTGCTCGCTAGGGAACCTACATAGTCCAAGGGCCCGCTAGGGAACCTACATAGTCCAAGTGCCCGTTAGTTAACCTAGATAGTCCCAGTGGCCGCTAGGTAACTTAGATAGTCCAACAGCCACCTAGTTAACCTACACACTCCAAGAACCCGCTATAACGTAGATAGTTCAAGTGCCAGCTAGGTAACCTAGATAGTTCTTGTGCCCATTACCTAACCTAGATAGTCCAATTGCCCGCTATGCAACGTACATAGTCCAACTGCCCGTTCTTTAACCTAGAAGTCCAAGTGCCCGCTAGGTAACCTAGACTCTCCAAGTGCCTGCTAGGTTACCTACATAGTCCAAATGCATGTTCGGTAATCTAGATAGTGCTAGTGCCCTGTAGTTAACCTACATAGTCCAAGTGCCCGCTAGGTAACCTAGATAGTCCAAGGGCCCGCTAGTTAACCTACATTGTCCAAGTGCCCGGTAGTTAACTTACATATTTCAAGTGTCCGTAGGGACCATACAGAGTCCAAGTGCCTGCTAGGGAACATACACAGTCCAAGGGCCCGCTAGTTAATGTAGATAGTCCAAGTGCCGCTAGTTAATCTACATAGTCCAAGGGCCCGCTAGTTAACCTACATAGTCCAAGTACCCGCTAGTTAACCTAGATCGTCCAAGTGCCCACTATGTAAACTACAAAGTCCAAGGGCCCGCTAGTTAACCTACATAGTGCAAGGGCCCGCTAGTTAACCTACATCGTCCAAGGACCTGCTAGTTAACCTAGATAGTCCAAGTGTCCGCTAGTTAACCTACATAGTCCAAGTGCCCGCGAGGTAACCTAGACATTTTAAGTGACCACTAGGTTACCTACATAGTCCAAGTGCCCTTTCGTTAACTTACATAGTCCAAGTGCCCGCTAGGTAACCAATATAGTCCAAATGCCCGTTAGGGGCCCTAATTGTCCAAATGTCCGCTAGTTAACCTAGATAGTC
Source organism: Tenrec ecaudatus (assembly GCF_050624435.1). Taxonomy (NCBI): domain Eukaryota; kingdom Metazoa; phylum Chordata; class Mammalia; order Afrosoricida; family Tenrecidae; genus Tenrec; species Tenrec ecaudatus. The sequence continues at coordinate 214,511 of NW_027459535.1, read as the reverse complement.
CAAGTGCCCGCTAGTTAACCTAGATAGACCAAGTGCCCGCTAGGGAACCTATCTAGTCCAAGTACCCGCTAGGAAACGTACATAGTCCAAGTGCCCGCTAGGTAACGTACATAGTCTAAGTGCCCGCTAGGGAACGTAAATAGTCCAAGGGCCTGCTAGGGAACGTACATAGTCCAAGTGCCTGCTAGGTAACCTAGATAGTCCAAGTGCCCAATAGTTAACCTACATAGTCCAGGTTCCCCCTAGGTAACCTAGATAGTCCAAGGGCCCGCTAGGTAAACTACATTGTCCTAGTGCCCCCTAGTTAACCTACATTCTCCAAGTGCCCGATATTGAACCTACATAGTCCAAGTGCCCGCTAGGTAACCTACATGGTCCAAGTGCCCGATACGGAACCTACATAATCCAAGTGCCCGCTAAGGAACCTACATAGTCCAAGTGCCCGTTAGTTAACCTAGATAGTCCAAGTGCCCGCTATGTAACCTAGATAGTCCAAGTGCCCGCTAGGTAACCTACAAAGTCTAAGTGCCCGCTAAGTAATCTATATAGTGCAAATAACCGCTAGGGAGCCTACATAATCCAAATGCCCGCTAGGTAACCTAGATAGTCTAAGGGCCCGCTAGGTATCCTACATAGTCCTAGTGCCCCCTTAGTTAATCTACATTTTCCAAGTGCCCGATAGGGAACCTACATAGTCCAAGTGCCCGATAGGGAACCTACATAATCCAAGTGCCCGCTAGTTGACCAACATAGTCCAAGTGCCCGCTAGGTAACCTAGATAATCCTAGTGCCCGCTAGGGAACCTTCATAGTCTTAGTGCCAGCTAGTTAACCTAGATAGTCCAAGTGCCCGCTAGGTAACCTAGATAATCCAAGTGCCCGCTAGTTAAACTATATCGTCCAAGTGCCCGCTAGTTAACCTAGATAGTCCTAGTGCCTGTTAGTTAACCTAGAGTGTCCAAGTGCCCACTAGGGGACGTACTTAGTCCAAGTGCCCGTTAGCTAACTTAGATAGTCCAAGTGCCCGCTAGTTAACATTGATCATCCAAGTGCCCGCTAGTGAACCTACATAGTCCAAGGGCCCGCTAGTTAACCTACGTAGTCCAAGGTCTGCTAGTTAACCTTGATAGTCCAAGTGCCCGCTAGTTAACCTAGATAGTCCAAGTGCCCGCTAGGTAACCTAAGTAGTCCAAATGTCCGATAGGGATCCTACATAGTCCAAGTGCCCGCTAGGTAACCTACATAGTCCAATTGCCCGTTAGTTAACCTAGATAGTCCAAGTGCCCGCTAGGAAACCTACATAGTCCAAGGGCCCGCTAGGTAACCTAGATAGTCCAAGTGCCCGCTAGGTAATCTAGAGTTCAAGTGCTCGCTACTTAACCTACATAGTCCAAGTGCCCGCTATGTAACCTAGATAGTCAAAGTGCCCGTTATGTAACCTAGATAGTCCAAGTGCCCGCTAGGTAACTTACATTGTCCACGTTCCCGATAGGTAAACTAGATACTCAAAGTGCCCGTTACCTAACCTAGATAGTCCAACTGCCCGCTAAGCAAACTACATAGTCCAAGTGCCCATTCGTTAACCTAGAAATCCAAGTGCCCGCTAGGTAACCTAGATAGTCCAACAGCCCGTTAGGTAACCTACATACTCCAAGTACCCGTTAGTTAACCTAGATGGTCCAAGTGCCCGCTAGGTAACCTAGATAGTCCAACAGCCCGGTAGCTAACCTACATACTCCAAGTACCCGCTAGGTAACGTAGATAGTTCAAGTGACTGCTAGATAACCTAGATAGTCCAAGTGACCTCTAGGTAACCTACAAAGTCTAAGTGTCCTCTAAGTAATCTATATAGTCCAAATAACCGCTAGGTAGCCTACATAGTCCAAATGCCCGCTAGGTAACCTAGATAGTCTAAGGGCCCGCTAGGTAACCTACATAGTCCTAGTGCCCCCTAATTAACCTACATTTTCCAAGTGCCCGATAGGGACCCTACATAGTCCAAGTGCCCACTAGGTAACCTACATAGTCCAAATGCCCTCTAGTTAACCTACATAGTCCAAGTGCCCGATAGGGAACCTACATAGTCCAAGTGCCCGCTAGGTAACCTAGATAATCCTAGTGCCCGCTAGGGAACCTTCATAGTCCTAGTGCCAGCTACGTAACCTAGATAGTCCAAGTGCCCGCTAGTTAACCTAGATAGTCCTAGTGCCCGTTAGTTAATCTAGAGTGTCCAAGTGCCCACTAGGGGACGTACTTAGTCCAAGTGCCCGTTAGCCAACCTACATAGTCCAAGGTCCTGCTAGTTAACCTACGTAGTCCATGGTCCGCTAGTTAACCTAGATAGTCCAAGTGCTCGCTAGTTAACCTACATAGTACAAGGGCCCGCTATTGACCTAGATAGTTCAAGTGCCCGCTAGTTAACCTAGATAGTCCAAGTGCCCACTAGGTAACCTAAGTAGTCCAAATGTCCGATAGGGATCCTACATAGTCCAAGTGCCCGCTAGGTAACCTACATAGTCCAAGTGCCCGTTCTTTAACCTAGATAGTCCAAGTGCCCGCTAGGAAACCTACATAGTCCAAGGGCCCGCTAGATAACTTAGATAGTCCAAGTACCCGCTAGGTAACCTAGAGTCCAAGTGCTCGCTAGTTACCCTACATAGTTCAAGTGCCCGCTATGTAACCTAGATAGTCAAAGTGCCCGTTAGGTAACCTAGATAGTCCACGTGCCCGCTAGGTAACTTACATTGTCCACGTTCCCGCTAGGTAAACTAGATACTCAAAGTGCCCGTTACCTAACCTAGATAGTCCAAGTGCCCGCTAAGCAACCTACATAGTCCAAGTGCCCGTTCGTTAACCTAGAAATCCAAGTGCCCGCTAGGTAAACTAGACTGTCCAAGTGCCCGCTAGGTTACCTGCATATTCCAAGTGCCCGTTCGTTAACCTAGATAGTCCAAGTGCCCGCTAGGTAACCTACATAGTCCAAGTGCCCGCTAGGTAACCTATATAGTCCAAGTGCCCGCTAGGTAACCTAGATAGTCCAAGGGCCCGCTAGTTAACCTATATAGTCCAAGGGCTCACTTGTTAACTTTGATAGTCCATGTGCCCGCTAGTTAACCTAGATCGTCCAAGTGCCCGCTAGTTAACCTAGATAGTCCTAGTGCCCGTTAGTTAACCTAGAGTGTCCAAGTGCCCACTAGGGGACGTACTTAGTCCAAGTGCCCGTTCGCTAACCTAGATAGTCCAAGTGCCCGCTAGTTAACATTGATCATCCAAGTGCCCGCTAGTGAACCTACATAGTCCAAGGGCCCGCTAGTTAACCTACGTAGTCCAAGGTCCGCTAGTTAACCTTGATAGTCCAAGTGCCCGCTAGTTAACCTAGATAGTCCAAGTGCCCGCTAGGTAACCTAAGTAGTCCAAATGTCCGATAGGGATCCTACATAGTCCAAGTGCCCGCTAGGTAACCTACATAGTCCAAGTGCCCGTTAGTTAACCTAGATAGTCCAAGTGCCCGCTAGGAAACCTACATAGTCCAAGGGCCCGCTAGGTAACCTAGATAGTCCAAGTGCCCGCTAGGTAATCTAGAGTTCAAGTGCTCGCTACTTAACCTACATAGTCCAAGTGCCCGCTATGTAACCTAGATAGTCAAAGTGCCCGTTAGGTAACCTAGATAGTCCAAGTGCCCGCTAGGTAACTTACATTGTCCACGTTCCCGATAGGTAAACTAGATACTCAAAGTGCCCGTTACCTAACCTAGATAGTCCAACTGCCCGCTAAGCAAACTACATAGTCCAAGTGCCCATTCGTTAACCTAGAAATCCAAGTGCCCGCTAGGTAACCTAGATAGTCCAACAGCCCGTTAGGTAACCTACATACTCCAAGTACCCGTTAGTTAACCTAGATGGTCCAAGTGCCCGCTAGGTAACCTACGTAGTCCAAGGTCCGCTAGTCAACCTAGATAGTCCAAGTGCTCGCTAGTTAACCTACATAGTAGAAGGGCCCGCTAGTTGACCTAGATAGTCCAAGTGCCCGCTAGTTAACCTAGTTATTCCAAGTGCCCGCTAGGTAACCTACATAGTCCAAGTGCCCGTTACTTAACCTAGATAGTCCAAGTGCCCGCTAGGAAACCTACATAGTCCAAGGGCCCGCTAGGTAACCTAGATAGTCCAAGTGTCCGCTAGGTAACCTAGAGTCCAAATCCTCGCTAGTTAACCTACATAATCCAAGTGCCCGCTATGCAACCTAGATAGTCAAAGTGCCCGTTAGGTAACCTAGATAGTCCAAGTGCCCGCTAGGTAACTTAAATTGTCCAAGTTCCGGCTAGGTAACCTAGATACTCAAGTTGCCCGTTACCTAACCTAGATAGTCCAAGTGCCCGCTAAGCAACCTACATAGTCCAAGTGCCCGTTCGTTAACCTAGAAGTTCAAGTGCCCGCTAGGTACCCTAGACAGTCCAAGTGCCCGCTAGGTTACCTGCATATTCCAAGTGCCCGTTCGTTAACCTAGATAGTCCACGTGCCCACTAGGTAACCTACATAGTCCAAGTGCCCGCTAGGTAACCTATATAGTCCAAGTGCCCGCTAGGTAACCCAGATAATCCAAGGGCCCGCTAGTTAACCTACATAGTCCAAGGGCTCACTTGTTAACTTTGATAGTCCAAGTGCCTGCTAGTTAACCTAGATCGTCCAAGTGCCCGCTAGTTAACCTAGATAGTCCTAGTGCCCGTTAGTTAACCTAGAGTGTCCAAGTGCCCACCAGGGGACGTACTTAGTCCAAGTGCCCGTTAGCTAACCTAGATAGTCCAAGTGCCCGCTAGTTAACATTGATCATCCAAGTGCCCGCTAGTTAACCTAGATAGTCCAAGTGCACGCTAGTTAACCTAGATAGTCCAAGTGCACTTTAGTTAACCTAGATCGTCCATATGCCCGCTAAGAAACCTAGACATCTAAGTGCCCGTTAAGTAACCTAGATAGTCCATGTGCCCGCTAGGTAACCTACATAGTCCAAGTTCCCACTAGGTAACCTAGGTAGTCCAAGTGCCCGTGACCTAAACTAGATAGTCCCATTACCCGCTATGCAACATACATAGTCCAAGTGCCCGTTCGTTAACCTAGAAGTCCAAGTGCCCGCTAGGTAACCTAGACTATCCAAGTGCCCGCTAGGTTACGTACATAGTCCAAGTGCCCGCAAGGTAACCTACATAGTCCAAGGGCCCGCTACTTAACCTACATAGTCCAAGTGCCCGGTAGTTAACTTACATAGTTCAAGCGTCCATAGGGAACATACATAGTCCAAGTGCCCGCTAGGGAACATACATAGTCCAAGTGCCCGCTAGGGAATCTACATAGTCCAAGGGCCCTCTAGTTAATGTATATAGTCCAAGTTCCGCTAGTTAAAGTACATAGTTCAAGGGCCCGCTAGTTAACCTATATAGTCCAAGTACCCGCTACTTAACCTAGATCGTCCAAGTGTCCGCTAGTTAACCTACATAGTACAAGTGCCCGCTAGGGAATCTAGTTAGTCCAAGTGCCCGCTCCAGAACCTACATAGTCCAAGTGCCTGCTAGGGTACCTACATAGTCCAAGTGCCCGCTAGTTAACCTATATCGTCCAATTGTCCGCTAATTAACCTACATAGTCAAGTGCCCGCTAGGGAACCTAGATAGTCTAAGTGCCCGCTTTGGAACCTACATAATCCAAGTGCCTGCGCTGGAACATACATAGTCCAAGTGCCCGCTAGGGAATCTACATAGTTCAAGGGCCCGCTAGTTAACGTAGATAGTCCAAGTGCCGCTAGTTAATCTACATAGTCCAAGGGCCCGCTAGTTAACCTACATAGTCCAAGTACCCGCTAGTTAACCTAGATAGTCAAAATGCCCGCTAGGGAACCAACATAGTCCAAGTGCCCGCTAGGGAACTTACATAGTCCAAGGGCCCGCTAGGGAACCTACATTGTCCAAGTGCCCGTTAGTTAACCTAGATATTCCCAGTGCCCGCTAGGTAACCTAGATAGTCCAACAGCCCGGTAGGTAACGTACATACTCCAAGTACCCGCTAGGTAACGTAGATAGTTCAAGTGCCAGCTAGGAAACCTAGATAGTCCAAGTGCCCGCTAGGTAACCCACAATATCTAAGTGCCCGCTTGGTAATCTATATAGTCCAAATGACTGCTAGGGAGCCTACATAATCCAAATGCCCGCTAGGTAACCTAGATAGTCTAAGGGCCCGCTAGGTATCCTACATAGTCCTAGTGCCCCCTTAGTTAATCTACATTTTCCAAGTGCCCGATAGGGAACCTACATAGTCCAAGTGCCCGATAGGGAACCTACATAATCCAAGTGCCCGGTAGTTGACCAACATAGTCCAAGTGCCCGCTAGGTAACCTAGATAATCCTAGTGCCCGCTAGGGAACCTTCATAGTCTTAGTGCCAGCTAGTTAACCTAGATAGTCCAAGTGCCCGCTAGGTAACCTAGATAATCCAAGTGCCCGCTAGTTAAACTATATCGTCCAAGTGCCCGCTAGTTAACCTAGATAGTCCTAGTGCCTGTTAGTTAACCTAGAGTGTCCAAGTGCCCACTAGGGGACGTACTTAGTCCAAGTGCCCGTTAGCTAACTTAGATAGTCCAAGTGCCCGCTAGTTAACATTGATCATCCAAGTGCCCGCTAGTGAACCTACATAGTCCAAGGGCCCGCTAGTTAACCTACGTAGTCCAAGGTCTGCTAGTTAACCTTGATAGTCCAAGTGCCCGCTAGTTAACCTAGATAGTCCAAGTGCCCGCTAGGTAACCTAAGTAGTCCAAATGTCCGATAGGGATCCTACATAGTCCAAGTGCCCGCTAGGTAACCTACATAGTCCAAGTGCCCGTTAGTTAACCTAGATAGTCCAAGTGCCCGCTAGGAAACCTACATAGTCCAAGGGCCCGCTAGGTAACCTAGATAGTCCAAGTGCCCGCTAGGTAATCTAGAGTTCAAGTGCTCGCTACTTAACCTACATAGTCCAAGTGCCCGCTATGTAACCTAGATAGTCAAAGTGCCCGTTAGGTAACCTAGATAGTCCAAGTGCCCGCTAGGTAACTTACATTGTCCACGTTCCCGATAGGTAAACTAGATACTCAAAGTGCCCGTTACCTAACCTAGATAGTCCAACTGCCCGCTAAGCAAACTACATAGTCCAAGTGCCCATTCGTTAACCTAGAAATCCAAGTGCCCGCTAGGTAACCTAGATAGTCCAACAGCCCGTTAGGTAACCTACATACTCCAAGTACCCGTTAGTTAACCTAGATGGTCCAAGTGCCCGCTAGGTAACCTAGATAGTCCAACAGCCCGGTAGCTAACCTACATACTCCAAGTACCCGCTAGGTAACGTAGATAGTTCAAGTGACTGCTAGATAACCTAGATAGTCCAAGTGCCCTCTAGGTAACCTACAAAGTCTAAGTGTCCTCTAAGTAATCTATATAGTCCAAATAACCGCTAGGTAGCCTACATAGTCCAAATGCCCGCTAGGTAACCTAGATAGTCTAAGGGCCCGCTAGGTAACCTACATAGTCCTAGTGCCCCCTAATTAACCTACATTTTCCAAGTGCCCGATAGGGACCCTACATAGTCCAAGTGCCCACTAGGTAACCTACATAGTCCAAATGCCCTCTAGTTAACCTACATAGTCCAAGTGCCCGATAGGGAACCTACATAGTCCAAGTGCCCGCTAGGTAACCTAGATAATCCTAGTGCCCGCTAGGGAACCTTCATAGTCCTAGTGCCAGCTACGTAACCTAGATAGTCCAAGTGCCCGCTAGTTAACCTAGATAGTCCTAGTGCCCGTTAGTTAATCTAGAGTGTCCAAGTGCCCACTAGGGGACGTACTTAGTCCAAGTGCCCGTTAGCCAACCTACATAGTCCAAGGGCCTGCTAGTTAACCTACGTAGTCCATGGTCCGCTAGTTAACCTAGATAGTCCAAGTGCTCGCTAGTTAACCTACATAGTACAAGGGCCCGCTATTGACCTAGATAGTTCAAGTGCCCGCTAGTTAACCTAGATAGTCCAAGTGCCCACTAGGTAACCTAAGTAGTCCAAATGTCCGATAGGGATCCTACATAGTCCAAGTGCCCGCTAGGTAACCTACATAGTCCAAGTGCCCGTTCTTTAACCTAGATAGTCCAAGTGCCCGCTAGGAAACCTACATAGTCCAAGGGCCCGCTAGATAACTTAGATAGTCCAAGTACCCGCTAGGTAACCTAGAGTCCAAGTGCTCGCTAGTTACCCTACATAGTTCAAGTGCCCGCTATGTAACCTAGATAGTCAAAGTGCCCGTTAGGTAACCTAGATAGTCCACGTGCCCGCTAGGTAACTTACATTGTCCACGTTCCCGCTAGGTAAACTAGATACTCAAAGTGCCCGTTACCTAACCTAGATAGTCCAAGTGCCCGCTAAGCAACCTACATAGTCCAAGTGCCCGTTCGTTAACCTAGAAATCCAAGTGCCCGCTAGGTAAACTAGACAGTCCAAGTGCCCGCTAGGTTACCTGCATATTCCAAGTGCCCGTTCGTTAACCTAGATAGTCCAAGTGCCCGCTAGGTAACCTACATAGTCCAAGTGCCCGCTAGGTAACCTATATAGTCCAAGTGCCCGCTAGGTAACCTAGATAGTCCAAGGGCCCGCTAGTTAACCTATATAGTCCAAGGGCTCACTTGTTAACTTTGATAGTCCATGTGCCCGCTAGTTAACCTAGATCGTCCAAGTGCCCGCTAGTTAACCTAGATAGTCCTAGTGCCCGTTAGTTAACCTAGAGTGTCCAAGTGCCCACTAGGGGACGTACTTAGTCCAAGTGCCCGTTCGCTAACCTAGATAGTCCAAGTGCCCGCTAGTTAACATTGATCATCCAAGTGCCCGCTAGTGAACCTACATAGTCCAAGGGCCCGCTAGTTAACCTACGTAGTCCAAGGTCCGCTAGTTAACCTTGATAGTCCAAGTGCCCGCTAGTTAACCTAGATAGTCCAAGTGCCCGCTAGGTAACCTAAGTAGTCCAAATGTCCGATAGGGATCCTACATAGTCCAAGTGCCCGCTAGGTAACCTACATAGTCCAAGTGCCCGTTAGTTAACCTAGATAGTCCAAGTGCCCGCTAGGAAACCTACATAGTCCAAGGGCCCGCTAGGTAACCTAGATAGTCCAAGTGCCCGCTAGGTAATCTAGAGTTCAAGTGCTCGCTACTTAACCTACATAGTCCAAGTGCCCGCTATGTAACCTAGATAGTCAAAGTGCCCGTTAGGTAACCTAGATAGTCCAAGTGCCCGCTAGGTAACTTACATTGTCCACGTTCCCGATAGGTAAACTAGATACTCAAAGTGCCCGTTACCTAACCTAGATAGTCCAACTGCCCGCTAAGCAAACTACATAGTCCAAGTGCCCATTCGTTAACCTAGAAATCCAAGTGCCCGCTAGGTAACCTAGATAGTCCAACAGCCCGTTAGGTAACCTACATACTCCAAGTACCCGTTAGTTAACCTAGATGGTCCAAGTGCCCGCTAGGTAACCTACGTAGTCCAAGGTCCGCTAGTCAACCTAGATAGTCCAAGTGCTCGCTAGTTAACCTACATAGTAGAAGGGCCCGCTAGTTGACCTAGATAGTCCAAGTGCCCGCTAGTTAACCTAGTTATTCCAAGTGCCCGCTAGGTAACCTACATAGTCCAAGTGCCCGTTACTTAACCTAGATAGTCCAAGTGCCCGCTAGGAAACCTACATAGTCCAAGGGCCCGCTAGGTAACCTAGATAGTCCAAGTGTCCGCTAGGTAACCTAGAGTCCAAATCCTCGCTAGTTAACCTACATAATCCAAGTGCCCGCTATGCAACCTAGATAGTCAAAGTGCCCGTTAGGTAACCTAGATAGTCCAAGTGCCCGCTAGGTAACTTAAATTGTCCAAGTTCCGGCTAGGTAACCTAGATACTCAAGTTGCCCGTTACCTAACCTAGATAGTCCAAGTGCCCGCTAAGCAACCTACATAGTCCAAGTGCCCGTTCGTTAACCTAGAAGTTCAAGTGCCCGCTAGGTACCCTAGACAGTCCAAGTGCCCGCTAGGTTACCTGCATATTCCAAGTGCCCGTTCGTTAACCTAGATAGTCCACGTGCCCACTAGGTAACCTACATAGTCCAAGTGCCCGCTAGGTAACCTATATAGTCCAAGTGCCCGCTAGGTAACCCAGATAATCCAAGGGCCCGCTAGTTAACCTACATAGTCCAAGGGCTCACTTGTTAACTTTGATAGTCCAAGTGCCTGCTAGTTAACCTAGATCGTCCAAGTGCCCGCTAGTTAACCTAGATAGTCCTAGTGCCCGTTAGTTAACCTAGAGTGTCCAAGTGCCCACCAGGGGACGTACTTAGTCCAAGTGCCCGTTAGCTAACCTAGATAGTCCAAGTGCCCGCTAGTTAACATTGATCATCCAAGTGCCCGCTAGTTAACCTAGATAGTCCAAGTGCACGCTAGTTAACCTAGATAGTCCAAGTGCACTTTAGTTAACCTAGATCGTCCATATGCCCGCTAAGAAACCTAGACATCTAAGTGCCCGTTAAGTAACCTAGATAGTCCATGTGCCCGCTAGGTAACCTACATAGTCCAAGTTCCCACTAGGTAACCTAGGTAGTCCAAGTGCCCGTTACCTAAACTAGATAGTCCCATTACCCGCTATGCAACATACATAGTCCAAGTGCCCGTTCGTTAACCTAGAAGTCCAAGTGCCCGCTAGGTAACCTAGACTATCCAAGTGCCCGCTAGGTTACGTACATAGTCCAAGTGCCCGCAAGGTAACCTACATAGTCCAAGGGCCCGCTACTTAACCTACATAGTCCAAGTGCCCGGTAGTTAACTTACATAGTTCAAGCGTCCATAGGGAACATACATAGTCCAAGTGCCCGCTAGGGAACATACATAGTCCAAGTGCCCGCTAGGGAATCTACATAGTCCAAGGGCCCGCTAGTTAATGTATATAGTCCAAGTTCCGCTAGTTAAAGTACATAGTTCAAGGGCCCGCTAGTTAACCTATATAGTCCAAGTACCCGCTACTTAACCTAGATCGTCCAAGTGTCCGCTAGTTAACCTACATAGTACAAGTGCCCGCTAGGGAATCTAGTTAGTCCAAGTGCCCGCTCCAGAACCTACATAGTCCAAGTGCCTGCTAGGGTACCTACATAGTCCAAGTGCCCGCTAGTTAACCTATATCGTCCAATTGTCCGCTAATTAACCTACATAGTCAAGTGCCCGCTAGGGAACCTAGATAGTCTAAGTGCCCGCTTTGGAACCTACATAATCCAAGTGCCTGCGCTGGAACATACATAGTCCAAGTGCCCGCTAGGGAATCTACATAGTTCAAGGGCCCGCTAGTTAACGTAGATAGTCCAAGTGCCGCTAGTTAATCTACATAGTCCAAGGGCCCGCTAGTTAACCTACATAGTCCAAGTACCCGCTAGTTAACCTAGATAGTCCAAATGCCCGCTAGGGAACCAACATAGTCCAAGTGCCCGCTAGGGAACTTACATAGTCCAAGGGCCCGCTAGGGAACCTACATTGTCCAAGTGCCCGTTAGTTAACCTAGATATTCCCAGTGCCCGCTAGGTAACCTAGATAGTCCAACAGCCCGGTAGGTAACCTACATACTCCAAGTACCCGCTAGGTAACGTAGATAGTTCAAGTGCCAGCTAGGAAACCTAGATAGTCCAAGTGCCCGCTAGGTAACCCACAATATCTAAGTGCCCGCTTGGTAATCTATATAGTCCAAATGACCGCTAGGGAGCCTACATAGTCCAAATGCCCGCTAGGTAACCTAGGTAGTCCAAGGGCCCACTAGGAAACCTACATAGACCTAGTGCCCCCTAGTTAACCTACATTCTCCAAGTGCCCGATAGGGAACCTACATAGTCCAAGTGCCCGCTAGGTAACCTACATAGTCCAAGTGCTCTCTAGGGAACCTACATAGTCCAAGTGCCCGTTAAGTAACCTAGATAGTCCAAGTGCCCGCTTGGTAACCTAGATAGTCCAACAGCCCGCTATGTAACCTACATACTCCAAGAACCCGCTAGGTAACGTAGATAGTTCATGTACCAGCTAGGTAAACTAGATAGTCCAAGTGCCCGCTAGGTAACCTAGAAAGTCTAAGTGCCCGCTAGATTATCTATATAGTCCAAATGCCCGCTAGGGAATCTACATAGTCCAAGGGCCCGCTAGTTAACGTAGATAGTCCAAGTGCCGCTAGTTAATCTACATAGTCCACGTGCCCGCTAGTTAACCTACATAGTCCAAATACCCGCTAGTTAACCTAGATCGTCCAAGTGCCCGCTAGGTAACCTACATAGTCCAAGGGCCCGCTAGTTAACCTACATAGTCCAAGGGCCCGCAAGGTAACCCACAAAGTTTAAGGGCCCGCTAGGTTATGTATATAGTCCACATGCCCCCTAGGGAACCTACATGGTCCAAGTGCCCGCTAGGTAACCTAGATAATCAAAGCGCCCCCTAGTTAACCTATATAGTCCAAGTGCCCGCTAGTTAACCTAGATCGTCCAAGTGCCCGCTAGTTAACCAACAGTGTCAATGGACCCGCTAGTTAACCTACATAGTGGAAGAGCCCGCTAGTTAACCTAGATCGTGCAAGTGTCTGCTAGTTAACCTACATAGTCCAAGTGCCAGTTAGCTAACCTAGATATTCCAAGGACCCGCTAGTTGACCTATATAGTCCAAGTGACCGCAGGGTAACCTAGATAATCCAAGTGCCCGCTAGGGAACCTTCATAGTCAAAGTGCCAGCTAGGTAACCTAGATAGTCCAAGTGTCCGCTAGTTAACCTAGATAGTCCAAGTGCCCGCTAGGTAACCTAAGTAGTCCAAATGTCCGATAGGGATCCTACATAGTCCCAGTGCCCGCTAGGTAACCTACATAGTCCAAGTGCCCGTTTGTTAACCTAGATAGTCCAAGTGCCTGCTAGGTAACTTAGATAGTGCAAGTGCCCACTAGTTAACCTACATAGTCCAGATTCCCCCTAGGTAACCTACATAGTCCAAGTGCCCGCTAGTTAACCTACATAGTCCAAATGCCCGCTAGTTAACCTACATAGTCCAAGTGCCCGATAGGGAACCTACGTAATCCAAGTGCCCGCTAGGGAAACTACATAGTCCAAGTGCCTGTTAGTTAACCTAGATAGTCCAAATGCCCGCTAGGGAACCCACATAGTCCAAGTGCTCGCTAGGGAACCTACATAGTCCAAGGGCCCGCTAGGGAACCTACATAGTCCAAGTGCCCGTTAGTTAACCTAGATAGTCCCAGTGGCCGCTAGGTAACTTAGATAGTCCAACAGCCACCTAGTTAACCTACACACTCCAAGAACCCGCTATAACGTAGATAGTTCAAATGCCAGCTAGGTAACCTAGATAGTTCTTGTGCCCATTACCTAACCTAGATAGTCCAATTGCCCGCTATGCAACGTACATAGTCCAACTGCCCGTTCTTTAACCTAGAAGTCCAAGTGCCCGCTAGGTAACCTAGACTCTCCAAGTGCCCGCTAGGTTACCTACATAGTCCAAATGCATGTTCGGTAATCTAGATAGTGCTAGTGCCCTGTAGTTAACCTACATAGTCCAAGTGCCCGCTAGGTAACCTAGATAGTCCAAGGGCCCGCTAGTTAACCTACATTGTCCAAGTGCCCGGTAGTTAACTTACATATTTCAAGTGTCCGTAGGGACCATACAGAGTCCAAGTGCCTGCTAGGGAACATACATAGTCCAAGGGCCCGCTAGTTAATGTAGATAGTCCAAGTGCCGCTAGTTAATCTACATAGTCCAAGGGCCCGCTAGTTAACCTACATAGTCCAAGTACCCGCTAGTTAACCTAGATCGTCCAAGTGCCCACTATGTAAACTACAAAGTCCAAGGGCCCGCTAGTTAACCTACATAGTCCAAGGGCCCGCTAGTTAACCTACATCGTCCAAGGACCTGCTAGTTAACCTAGATAGTCCAAGTGTCCGCTAGTTAACCTACATAGTCCAAGTGCCCGCGAGGTAACCTAGACATTTTAAGTGACCACTAGGTTACCTACATAGTCCAAGTGCCCTTTCGTTAACTTACATAGTCCAAGTGCCCGCTAGGTAACCAATATAGTCCAAATGCCCGTTAGGGGCCCTAATTGTCCAAATGTCCGCTAGTTAACCTAGATAGTCCAAGTGCCCGCTAGTTAACCTAGATAGACCAAGTGCCCGCTAGGGAACCTATCTAGTCCAAGTACCCGCTAGGAAACGTACATAGTCCAAGTGCCCGCTAGGTAACGTACATAGTCTAAGTGCCCGCTAGGTAACGTAAATAGTCCAAGGGCCTGCTAGGGAACGTACATAGTCCAAGTGCCTGCTAGGTAACCTAGATAGTCCAAGTGCCCAATAGTTAACCTACATAGTCCAGGTTCCCCCTAGGTAACCTAGATAGTCCAAGGGCCCGCTAGGTAAACTACATTGTCCTAGTGCCCCCTAGTTAACCGACATTCTCCAAGTGCCCGATATTGAACCTACATAGTCCAAGTGCCCGCTAGGTAACCTACATGGTCCAAGTGCCCGATACGGAACCTACATAATCCAAGTGCCCGCTAAGGAACCTACATAGTCCAAGTGCCCGTTAGTTAACCTAGAGAGTCCAAGTGCCCGCTAGGTAACCTAGATAGTCCAACAGCCCGGTAGGTAACCTGCATACTCCAAGTACCCGCTAGGTAACGTAGATAGTTCAAGTGCCTGCTAGGTAACCTAGATAGTCCAAGTGCCCGCTAGGTAACCTACAAAGTCTAAGTGCCCGCTAAGTAATCTATATAGTGCAAATAACCGCTAGGGAGCCTACATAATCCAAATGCCCGCTAGGTAACCTAGATAGTCTAAGGGCCCGCTAGGTATCCTACATAGTGCTAGTGCCCCCTTAGTTAATCTACATTTTCCAAGTGCCCGATAGGGAACCTACATAGTCCAAGTGCCCGATAGGGAACCTACATAATCCAAGTGCCCGCTAGTTGACCAACATAGTCCAAGTGCCCGCTAGGTAACCTAGATAATCCTAGTGCCCGCTAGGGAACCTTCATAGTCTTAGTGCCAGCTAGTTAACCTAGATAGTCCAAGTGCCCGCTAGGTAACCTAGATAATCCAAGTGCCCGCTAGTTAAACTATATCGTCCAAGTGCCCGCTAGTTAACCTAGATAGTCCTAGTGCCTGTTAGTTAACCTAGAGTGTCCAAGTGCCCACTAGGTGACGTACTTAGTCCAAGTGCCCGTTAGCTAACTTAGATAGTCCAAGTGCCCGCTAGTTAACATTGATCATCCAAGTGCCCGCTAGTGAACCTACATAGTCCAAGGGCCCGCTAGTTAACCTACGTAGTCCAAGGTCTGCTAGTTAACCTTGATAGTCCAAGTGCCCGCTAGTTAACCTAGATAGTCCAAGTGCCCGCTAGGTAACCTAAGTAGTCCAAATGTCCGATAGGGATCCTACATAGTCCAAGTGCCCGCTAGGTAACCTACATAGTCCAAGTGCCCGTTAGTTAACCTAGATAGTCCAAGTGCCCGCTAGGAAACCTACATAGTCCAAGGGCCCGCTAGGTAACCTAGATAGTCCAAGTGCCCGCTAGGTAATCTAGAGTTCAAGTGCTCGCTACTTAACCTACATAGTCCAAGTGCCCGCTATGTAACCTAGATAGTCAAAGTGCCCGTTAGGTAACCTAGATAGTCCAAGTGCCCGCTAGGTAACTTACATTGTCCACGTTCCCGATAGGTAAACTAGATACTCAAAGTGCCCGTTACCTAACCTAGATAGTCCAACTGCCCGCTAAGCAAACTACATAGTCCAAGTGCCCATTCGTTAACCTAGAAATCCAAGTGCCCGCTAGGTAACCTAGATAGTCCAACAGCCCGTTAGGTAACCTACATACTCCAAGTACCCGTTAGTTAACCTAGATGGTCCAAGTGCCCGCTAGGTAACCTAGATAGTCCAACAGCCCGGTAGCTAACCTACATACTCCAAGTACCCGCTAGGTAACGTAGATAGTTCAAGTGACTGCTAGATAACCTAGATAGTCCAAGTGCCCTCTAGGTAACCTACAAAGTCTAAGTGTCCTCTAAGTAATCTATATAGTCCTAATAACCGCTAGGTAGCCTACATAGTCCAAATGCCCGCTAGGTAACCTAGATAGTCTAAGGGCCCGCTAGGTAACCTACATAGTCCTAATGCCCCCTAGTTAACCTACATTTTCCAAGTGCCCGATAGGGACCCTACATAGTCCAAGTGCCCACTAGGTAACCTACATAGTCCAAATGCCCTCTAGTTAACCTACATAGTCCAAGTGCCCGATAGGGAACCTACATAGTCCAAGTGCCCGCTAGGTAACCTAGATAATCCTAGTGCCCGCTAGGGAACCTCATAGTCCTAGTGCCAGCTACGTAACCTAGATAGTCCAAGTGCCCGCTAGTTAACCTAGATAGTCCTAGTGCCCGTTAGTTAATCTAGAGTGTCCAAGTGCCCACTAGGGGACGTACTTAGTCCAAGTGCCCGTTAGCCAACCTACATAGTCCAAGGGCCTGCTAGTTAACCTACGTAGTCCATGGTCCGCTAGTTAACCTAGATAGTCCAAGTGCTCGCTAGTTAACCTACATAGTACAAGGGCCCGCTATTGACCTAGATAGTTCAAGTGCCCGCTAGTTAACCTAGATAGTCCAAGTGCCCACTAGGTAACCTAAGTAGTCCAAATGTCCGATAGGGATCCTACATAGTCCAAGTGCCCGCTAGGTAACCTACATAGTCCAAGTGCCCGTTCTTTAACCTAGATAGTCCAAGTGCCCGCTAGGAAACCTACATAGTCCAAGGGCCCGCTAGATAACTTAGATAGTCCAAGTACCCGCTAGGTAACCTAGAGTCCAAGTGCTCGCTAGTTACCCTACATAGTTCAAGTGCCCGCTATGTAACCTAGATAGTCAAAGTGCCCGTTAGGTAACCTAGATAGTCCACGTGCCCGCTAGGTAACTTACATTGTCCACGTTCCCGCTAGGTAAACTAGATACTCAAAGTGCCCGTTACCTAACCTAGATAGTCCAACTGCCCGCTAAGCAAACTACATAGTCCAAGTGCCCGTTCGTTAACCTAGAAATCCAAGTGCCCGCTAGGTAAACTAGACAGTCCAAGTGCCCGCTAGGTTACCTGCATATTCCAAGTGCCCGTTCGTTAACCTAGATAGTCCAAGTGCCCGCTAGGTAACCTACATAGTCCAAGTGCCCGCTAGGTAACCTATATAGTCCAAGTGCCCGCTAGGTAACCTAGATAGTCCAAGGGCCCGCTAGTTAACCTATATAGTCCAAGGGCTCACTTGTTAACTTTGATAGTCCATGTGCCCGCTAGTTAACCTAGATCGTCCAAGTGCCCGCTAGTTAACCTAGATAGTCCTAGTGCCCGTTAGTTAACCTAGAGTGTCCAAGTGCCCACTAGGGGACGTACTTAGTCCAAGTGCCCGTTCGCTAACCTAGATAGTCCAAGTGCCCGCTAGTTAACATTGATCATCCAAGTGCCCGCTAGTGAACCTACATAGTCCAAGGGCCCGCTAGTTAACCTACGTAGTCCAAGGTCCGCTAGTTAACCTTGATAGTCCAAGTGCCCGCTAGTTAACCTAGATAGTCCAAGTGCCCGCTAGGTAACCTAAGTAGTCCAAATGTCCGATAGGGATCCTACATAGTCCAAGTGCCCGCTAGGTAACCTACATAGTCCAAGTGCCCGTTAGTTAACCTAGATAGTCCAAGTGCCCGCTAGGAAACCTACATAGTCCAAGGGCCCGCTAGGTAACCTAGATAGTCCAAGTGCCCGCTAGGTAATCTAGAGTTCAAGTGCTCGCTACTTAACCTACATAGTCCAAGTGCCCGCTATGTAACCTAGATAGTCAAAGTGCCCGTTAGGTAACCTAGATAGTCCAAGTGCCCGCTAGGTAACTTACATTGTCCACGTTCCCGATAGGTAAACTAGATACTCAAAGTGCCCGTTACCTAACCTAGATAGTCCAACTGCCCGCTAAGCAAACTACATAGTCCAAGTGCCTATTCGTTAACCTAGAAATCCAAGTGCCCGCTAGGTAACCTAGATAGTCCAACAGCCCGTTAGGTAACCTACATACTCCAAGTACCCGCTAGGTAACGTAGATAGTTCAAGTGACTGCTAGATAACCTAGATAGTCCAAGTGCCCGCTAGGTAACCTACAAAGTCTAAGTGTCCGCTAAGTAATCTATATAGTCCAAATAACCGCTAGGGAGCCTACATAGTCCAAATGCCCGCTAGGTAACCTAGATAGTCTAAGGGCCCGCTAGGTAACCTACATAGTCCTAGTGCCCCCTAGTTAACCTACATTTTCCAAGTGCCCGATAGGGAACCTACATAGTCTAAGTGCCCACTAGGTAACCTACATAGTCCAAATGCCCTCTACTTAACATACATAGTCCAAGTGCCCGATAGGGAACCTACATAGTCCAAGTGCCCGCTAGGTAACCTAGATAATCCTAGTGCCCGCTAGGGAACCTTCATAGTCCTAGTGCCAGCTAGGTAACCTAGATAGTCCAAGTGCCCGCTAGTTAACCTAGATAGTCCTAGTGCCCGTTAGTTAATCTAGAGTGTCCAAGTGCCCACTAGGGGACGTACTTAGTCCAAGTGCCCGTTAGCCAACCTACATAGACCAAGGGCCTGCTAGTTAACCTACGTAGTCCATGGTCCGCTAGTTAACCTAGATAGTCCAAGTGCTCGCTAGTTAACCTACATAGTACAAGGGCCCGCTATTGACCTAGATAGTCCAAGTGCCCGCTAGGTAACCTAAGTAGTCCAAATGTCCGATAGGGATCCTACATAGTCCAAGTGCCCGCTAGGTAACCTACATAGTCCAAGTGCCCGTTCTTTAACCGAGATAGTCCAAGTGCCCGCTCGGAAACCTACATAGTCCAAGGGCCCGCTAGGTAACCTAGATAGTCCAAGTGCCCGCTAGGTTACCTAGAGTCCAAGTGCTCGCTAGTTACCCTACATAGTTCAAGTGCCCGCTATGTAACCTAGATAGTCAAAGTGCCCGTTAGGTAACCTAGATAGTCCACGTGCCCGCTAGGTAACTTACATTGTCCACGTTCCCGCTAGGTAAACTAGATACTCAAAGTGCCCGTTACCTAACCTAGATAGTCCAAGTGCCCGCTAAGCAACCTACATAGTCCAAGTGCCCGTTCGTTAACCTAGAAATCCAAGTGCCCGCTAGGTAAACTAGACAGTCCAAGTGCCCGCTAGGTTACCTGCATATTCCAAGTGCCCGTTCGTTAACCTAGATAGTCCAAGTGCCCGCTAGGTAACCTACATAGTCCAAGTGCCCGCTAGGTAACCTATATAGTCCAAGTGCCCGCTAGGTAACCTAGATAGTCCAAGGGCCCGCTAGTTAACCTATATAGTCCAAGGGCTCACTTGTTAACTTTGATAGTCCATGTGCCCGCTAGTTAACCTAGATCGTCCAAGTGCCCGCTAGTTAACCTAGATAGTCCTAGTGCCCGTTAGTTAACCTAGAGTGTCCAAGTGCCCACTAGGGGACGTACTTAGTCCAAGTGCCCGTTCGCTAACCTAGATAGTCCAAGTGCCCGCTAGTTAACATTGATCATCCAAGTGCCCGCTAGTGAACGTACATAGTCCAAGGGCCCGCTAGTTAACCTACGTAGTCCAAGGTCCGCTAGTTAACCTTGATAGTCCAAGTGCCCGCTAGTTAACCTAGATAGTCCAAGTGCCCGCTAGGTAACCTAAGTAGTCCAAATGTCCGATAGGGATCCTACATAGTCCAAGTGCCCGCTAGGTAACCTACATAGTCCAAGTGCCCGTTAGTTAACCTAGATAGTCCAAGTGCCCGCTAGGAAACCTACATAGTCCAAGGGCCCGCTAGGTAACCTAGATAGTCCAAGTGCCCGCTAGGTAATCTAGAGTTCAAGTGCTCGCTACTTAACCTACATAGTCCAAGTGCCCGCTATGTAACCTAGATAGTCAAAGTGCCCGTTAGGTAACCTAGATAGTCCAAGTGCCCGCTAGGTAACTTACATTGTCCACGTTCCCGATAGGTAAACTAGATACTCAAAGTGCCCGTTACCTAACCTAGATAGTCCAACTGCCCGCTAAGCAAACTACATAGTCCAAGTGCCCATTCGTTAACCTAGAAATCCAAGTGCCCGCTAGGTAACCTAGATAGTCCAACAGCCCGTTAGGTAACCTACATACTCCAAGTACCCGCTAGGTAACGTAGATAGTTCAAGTGACTGCTAGATAACCTAGATAGTCCAAGTGCCCGCTAGGTAACCTACAAAGTCTAAGTGTCCGCTAAGTAATCTATATAGTCCAAATAACCGCTAGGGAGCCTACATAGTCCAAATGCCCGCTAGGTAACCTAGATAGTCTAAGGGCCCGCTAGGTAACCTACATAGTCCTAGTGCCCCCTAGTTAACCTACATTTTCCAAGTGCCCGATAGGGAACCTACATAGTCCAAGTGCCCACTAGGTAACCTACATAGTCCAAATGCCCTCT
Source organism: Tenrec ecaudatus (assembly GCF_050624435.1). NCBI lineage: Eukaryota > Metazoa > Chordata > Mammalia > Afrosoricida > Tenrecidae > Tenrec > Tenrec ecaudatus. The sequence continues at coordinate 193,953 of NW_027459535.1, read as the reverse complement.
ACTTAACCTACATAGTCCAAGTGCCCGATAGGGAACCTACATAGTCCAAGTGCCCGCTAGGTAACCTAGATAATCCTAGTGCCCGCTAGGGAACCTTCATAGTCCTAGTGCCAGCTAGGTAACCTAGATAGTCCAAGTGCCCGCTAGTTAACCTAGATAGTCCTAGTGCCCGTTAGTTAATCTAGAGTGTCCAAGTGCCCACTAGGGGACGGACTTAGTCCAAGTGCCCGTTAGCCAACCTACATAGACCAAGGGCCTGCTAGTTAACCTACGTAGTCCATGGTCCGCTAGTTAACCTAGATAGTCCAAGTGCTCGCTAGTTAACCTACATAGTACAAGGGCCCGCTATTGACCTAGATAGTCCAAGTGCCCGCTAGTTAACCTAGATAGTCCAAGTGCCCGCTAGGTAACCTAAGTAGTCCAAATGTCCGATAGGGATCCTACATAGTCCAAGTGCCCGCTAGGTAACCTACATAGTCCAAGTGCCCGTTCTTTAACCGAGATAGTCCAAGTGCCCGCTCGGAAACCTACATAGTCCAAGGGCCCGCTAGGTAACCTAGATAGTCCAAGTGCCCTCTAGGTAACTTACATTGTCCACGTTCCCGATAGGTAAACTAGATACTCAAAGTGCCCGTTACCTAACCTAGATAGTCCAACTGCCCGCTAAGCAAACTACATAGTCCAAGTGCCCATTCGTTAACCTAGAAATCCAAGTGCCCGCTAGGTAACCTAGATAGTCCAACAGCCCGTTAGGTAACCTACATACTCCAAGTACCCGTTAGTTAACCTAGATGGTCCAAGTGCCCGCTAGGTAACCTAGATAGTCCAACAGCCCGGTAGCTAACCTACATACTCCAAGTACCCGCTAGGTAACGTAGATAGTTCAAGTGACTGCTAGATAACCTAGATAGTCCAAGTGCCCTCTAGGTAACCTACAAAGTCTAAGTGTCCTCTAAGTAATCTATATAGTCCTAATAACCGCTAGGTAGCCTACATAGTCCAAATGCCCGCTAGGTAACCTAGATAGTCTAAGGGCCCGCTAGGTAACCTACATAGTCCTAATGCCCCCTAGTTAACCTACATTTTCCAAGTGCCCGATAGGGACCCTACATAGTCCAAGTGCCCACTAGGTAACCTACATAGTCCAAATGCCCTCTAGTTAACCTACATAGTCCAAGTGCCCGATAGGGAACCTACATAGTCCAAGTGCCCGCTAGGTAACCTAGATAATCCTAGTGCCCGCTAGGGAACCTCATAGTCCTAGTGCCAGCTACGTAACCTAGATAGTCCAAGTGCCCGCTAGTTAACCTAGATAGTCCTAGTGCCCGTTAGTTAATCTAGAGTGTCCAAGTGCCCACTAGGGGACGTACTTAGTCCAAGTGCCCGTTAGCCAACCTACATAGTCCAAGGGCCTGCTAGTTAACCTACGTAGTCCATGGTCCGCTAGTTAACCTAGATAGTCCAAGTGCTCGCTAGTTAACCTACATAGTACAAGGGCCCGCTATTGACCTAGATAGTTCAAGTGCCCGCTAGTTAACCTAGATAGTCCAAGTGCCCACTAGGTAACCTAAGTAGTCCAAATGTCCGATAGGGATCCTACATAGTCCAAGTGCCCGCTAGGTAACCTACATAGTCCAAGTGCCCGTTCTTTAACCTAGATAGTCCAAGTGCCCGCTAGGAAACCTACATAGTCCAAGGGCCCGCTAGATAACTTAGATAGTCCAAGTACCCGCTAGGTAACCTAGAGTCCAAGTGCTCGCTAGTTACCCTACATAGTTCAAGTGCCCGCTATGTAACCTAGATAGTCAAAGTGCCCGTTAGGTAACCTAGATAGTCCACGTGCCCGCTAGGTAACTTACATTGTCCACGTTCCCGCTAGGTAAACTAGATACTCAAAGTGCCCGTTACCTAACCTAGATAGTCCAACTGCCCGCTAAGCAAACTACATAGTCCAAGTGCCCGTTCGTTAACCTAGAAATCCAAGTGCCCGCTAGGTAAACTAGACAGTCCAAGTGCCCGCTAGGTTACCTGCATATTCCAAGTGCCCGTTCGTTAACCTAGATAGTCCAAGTGCCCGCTAGGTAACCTACATAGTCCAAGTGCCCGCTAGGTAACCTATATAGTCCAAGTGCCCGCTAGGTAACCTAGATAGTCCAAGGGCCCGCTAGTTAACCTATATAGTCCAAGGGCTCACTTGTTAACTTTGATAGTCCATGTGCCCGCTAGTTAACCTAGATCGTCCAAGTGCCCGCTAGTTAACCTAGATAGTCCTAGTGCCCGTTAGTTAACCTAGAGTGTCCAAGTGCCCACTAGGGGACGTACTTAGTCCAAGTGCCCGTTCGCTAACCTAGATAGTCCAAGTGCCCGCTAGTTAACATTGATCATCCAAGTGCCCGCTAGTGAACCTACATAGTCCAAGGGCCCGCTAGTTAACCTACGTAGTCCAAGGTCCGCTAGTTAACCTTGATAGTCCAAGTGCCCGCTAGTTAACCTAGATAGTCCAAGTGCCCGCTAGGTAACCTAAGTAGTCCAAATGTCCGATAGGGATCCTACATAGTCCAAGTGCCCGCTAGGTAACCTACATAGTCCAAGTGCCCGTTAGTTAACCTAGATAGTCCAAGTGCCCGCTAGGAAACCTACATAGTCCAAGGGCCCGCTAGGTAACCTAGATAGTCCAAGTGCCCGCTAGGTAATCTAGAGTTCAAGTGCTCGCTACTTAACCTACATAGTCCAAGTGCCCGCTATGTAACCTAGATAGTCAAAGTGCCCGTTAGGTAACGTAGATAGTCCAAGTGCCCGCTAGGTAACTTACATTGTCCACGTTCCCGATAGGTAAACTAGATACTCAAAGTGCCCGTTACCTAACCTAGATAGTCCAACTGCCCGCTAAGCAAACTACATAGTCCAAGTGCCTATTCGTTAACCTAGAAATCCAAGTGCCCGCTAGGTAACCTAGATAGTCCAACAGCCCGTTAGGTAACCTACATACTCCAAGTACCCGCTAGGTAACGTAGATAGTTCAAGTGACTGCTAGATAACCTAGATAGTCCAAGTGCCCGCTAGGTAACCTACAAAGTCTAAGTGTCCGCTAAGTAATCTATATAGTCCAAATAACCGCTAGGGAGCCTACATAGTCCAAATGCCCGCTAGGTAACCTACATAGTCCTAGTGCCCCCTAGTTAACCTACATTTTCCAAGTGCCCGATAGGGAACCTACATAGTCTAAGTGCCCACTAGGTAACCTACATAGTCCAAATGCCCTCTACTTAACATACATAGTCCAAGTGCCCGATAGGGAACCTACATAGTCCAAGTGCCCGCTAGGTAACCTAGATAATCCTAGTGCCCGCTAGGGAACCTTCATAGTCCTAGTGCCAGCTAGGTAACCTAGATAGTCCAAGTGCCCGCTAGTTAACCTAGATAGTCCTAGTGCCCGTTAGTTAATCTAGAGTGTCCAAGTGCCCACTAGGGGACGTACTTAGTCCAAGTGCCCGTTAGCCAACCTACATAGACCAAGGGCCTGCTAGTTAACCTACGTAGTCCATGGTCCGCTAGTTAACCTAGATAGTCCAAGTGCTCGCTAGTTAACCTACATAGTACAAGGGCCCGCTATTGACCTAGATAGTCCAAGTGCCCGCTAGGTAACCTAAGTAGTCCAAATGTCCGATAGGGATCCTACATAGTCCAAGTGCCCGCTAGGTAACCTACATAGTCCAAGTGCCCGTTCTTTAACCGAGATAGTCCAAGTGCCCGCTCGGAAACCTACATAGTCCAAGGGCCCGCTAGGTAACCTAGATAGTCCAAGTGCCCGCTAGGTTACCTAGAGTCCAAGTGCTCGCTAGTTACCCTACATAGTTCAAGTGCCCGCTATGTAACCTAGATAGTCAAAGTGCCCGTTAGGTAACCTAGATAGTCCACGTGCCCGCTAGGTAACTTACATTGTCCACGTTCCCGCTAGGTAAACTAGATACTCAAAGTGCCCGTTACCTAACCTAGATAGTCCAAGTGCCCGCTAAGCAACCTACATAGTCCAAGTGCCCGTTCGTTAACCTAGAAATCCAAGTGCCCGCTAGGTAAACTAGACAGTCCAAGTGCCCGCTAGGTTACCTGCATATTCCAAGTGCCCGTTCGTTAACCTAGATAGTCCAAGTGCCCGCTAGGTAACCTACATAGTCCAAGTGCCCGCTAGGTAACCTATATAGTCCAAGTGCCCGCTAGGTAACCTAGATAGTCCAAGGGCCCGCTAGTTAACCTATATAGTCCAAGGGCTCACTTGTTAACTTTGATAGTCCATGTGCCCGCTAGTTAACCTAGATCGTCCAAGTGCCCGCTAGTTAACCTAGATAGTCCTAGTGCCCGTTAGTTAACCTAGAGTGTCCAAGTGCCCACTAGGGGACGTACTTAGTCCAAGTGCCCGTTCGCTAACCTAGATAGTCCAAGTGCCCGCTAGTTAACATTGATCATCCAAGTGCCCGCTAGTGAACGTACATAGTCCAAGGGCCCGCTAGTTAACCTACGTAGTCCAAGGTCCGCTAGTTAACCTTGATAGTCCAAGTGCCCGCTAGTTAACCTAGATAGTCCAAGTGCCCGCTAGGTAACCTAAGTAGTCCAAATGTCCGATAGGGATCCTACATAGTCCAAGTGCCCGCTAGGTAACCTACATAGTCCAAGTGCCCGTTAGTTAACCTAGATAGTCCAAGTGCCCGCTAGGAAACCTACATAGTCCAAGGGCCCGCTAGGTAACCTAGATAGTCCAAGTGCCCGCTAGGTAATCTAGAGTTCAAGTGCTCGCTACTTAACCTACATAGTCCAAGTGCCCGCTATGTAACCTAGATAGTCAAAGTGCCCGTTAGGTAACCTAGATAGTCCAAGTGCCCGCTAGGTAACTTACATTGTCCACGTTCCCGATAGGTAAACTAGATACTCAAAGTGCCCGTTACCTAACCTAGATAGTCCAACTGCCCGCTAAGCAAACTACATAGTCCAAGTGCCCATTCGTTAACCTAGAAATCCAAGTGCCCGCTAGGTAACCTAGATAGTCCAACAGCCCGTTAGGTAACCTACATACTCCAAGTACCCGCTAGGTAACGTAGATAGTTCAAGTGACTGCTAGATAACCTAGATAGTCCAAGTGCCCGCTAGGTAACCTACAAAGTCTAAGTGTCCGCTAAGTAATCTATATAGTCCAAATAACCGCTAGGGAGCCTACATAGTCCAAATGCCCGCTAGGTAACCTAGATAGTCTAAGGGCCCGCTAGGTAACCTACATAGTCCTAGTGCCCCCTAGTTAACCTACATTTTCCAAGTGCCCGATAGGGAACCTACATAGTCCAAGTGCCCACTAGGTAACCTACATAGTCCAAATGCCCTCTACTTAACCTACATAGTCCAAGTGCCCGATAGGGAACCTACATAGTCCAAGTGCCCGCTAGGTAACCTAGATAATCCTAGTGCCCGCTAGGGAACCTTCATAGTCCTAGTGCCAGCTAGGTAACCTAGATAGTCCAAGTGCCCGCTAGTTAACCTAGATAGTCCTAGTGCCCGTTAGTTAATCTAGAGTGTCCAAGTGCCCACTAGGGGACGGACTTAGTCCAAGTGCCCGTTAGCCAACCTACATAGACCAAGGGCCTGCTAGTTAACCTACGTAGTCCATGGTCCGCTAGTTAACCTAGATAGTCCAAGTGCTCGCTAGTTAACCTACATAGTACAAGGGCCCGCTATTGACCTAGATAGTCCAAGTGCCCGCTAGTTAACCTAGATAGTCCAAGTGCCCGCTAGGTAACCTAAGTAGTCCAAATGTCCGATAGGGATCCTACATAGTCCAAGTGCCCGCTAGGTAACCTACATAGTCCAAGTGCCCGTTCTTTAACCGAGATAGTCCAAGTGCCCGCTCGGAAACCTACATAGTCCAAGGGCCCGCTAGGTAACCTAGATAGTCCAAGTGCCCGCTAGGTTACCTAGAGTCCAAGTGCTCGCTAGTTACCCTACATAGTTCAAGTGCCCGCTATGTAACCTAGATAGTCAAAGTGCCCGTTAGGTAACCTAGATAGTCCACGTGCCCGCTAGGTAACTTACATTGTCCACGTTCCCGCTAGGTAAACTAGATACTCAAAGTGCCCGTTACCTAACCTAGATAGTCCAAGTGCCCGCTAAGCAACCTACATAGTCCAAGTGCCCGTTCGTTAACCTAGAAATCCAAGTGCCCGCTAGGTAAACTAGACAGTCCAAGTGCCCGCTAGGTTACCTGCATATTCCAAGTGCCCGTTCGTTAACCTAGATAGTCCAAGTGCCCGCTAGGTAACCTACATAGTCCAAGTGCCCGCTAGGTAACCTATATAGTCCAAGTGCCCGCTAGGTAACCTAGATAGTCCAAGGGCCCGCTAGTTAACCTATATAGTCCAAGGGCTCACTTGTTAACTTTGATAGTCCATGTGCCCGCTAGTTAACCTAGATCGTCCAAGTGCCCGCTAGTTAACCTAGATAGTCCTAGTGCCCGTTAGTTAACCTAGAGTGTCCAAGTGCCCACTAGGGGACGTACTTAGTCCAAGTGCCCGTTCGCTAACCTAGATAGTCCAAGTGCCCGCTAGTTAACATTGATCATCCAAGTGCCCGCTAGTGAACCTACATAGTCCAAGGGCCCGCTAGTTAACCTACGTAGTCCAAGGTCCGCTAGTTAACCTTGATAGTCCAAGTGCCCGCTAGTTAACCTAGATAGTCCAAGTGCCCGCTAGGTAACCTAAGTAGTCCAAATGTCCGATAGGGATCCTACATAGTCCAAGTGCCCGCTAGGTAACCTACATAGTCCAAGTGCCCGTTAGTTAACCTAGATAGTCCAAGTGCCCGCTAGGAAACCTACATAGTCCAAGGGCCCGCTAGGTAACCTAGATAGTCCAAGTGCCCGCTAGGTAATCTAGAGTTCAAGTGCTCGCTACTTAACCTACATAGTCCAAGTGCCCGCTATGTAACCTAGATAGTCAAAGTGCCCGTTAGGTAACCTAGATAGTCCAAGTGCCCGCTAGGTAACTTACATTGTCCACGTTCCCGATAGGTAAACTAGATACTCAAAGTGCCCGTTACCTAACCTAGATAGTCCAACTGCCCGCTAAGCAAACTACATAGTCCAAGTGCCCATTCGTTAACCTAGAAATCCAAGTGCCCGCTAGGTAACCTAGATAGTCCAACAGCCCGTTAGGTAACCTACATACTCCAAGTACCCGCTAGGTAACGTAGATAGTTCAAGTGACTGCTAGATAACCTAGATAGTCCAAGTGCCCGCTAGGTAACCTACAAAATCTAAGTGTCCGCTAAGTAATCTATATAGTCCAAATAACCGCTAGGGAGCCTACATAGTCCAAATGCCCGCTAGGTAACCTAGATAGTCTAAGGGCCCGCTAGGTAACCTACATAGTCCTAGTGCCCCCTAGTTAACCTACATTTTCCAAGTGCCCGATAGGGAACCTACATAGTCCAAGTGCCCACTAGGTAACCTACATAGTCCAAATGCCCTCTACTTAACCTACATAGTCCAAGTGCCCGATAGGGAACCTACATAGTCCAAGTGCCCGCTAGGTAACCTAGATAATCCTAGTGCCCGCTAGGGAACCTTCATAGTCCTAGTGCCAGCTAGGTAACCTAGATAGTCCAAGTGCCCGCTAGTTAACCTAGATAGTCCTAGTGCCCGTTAGTTAATCTAGAGGATCCAAGTGCCCACTAGGGGACGTACTTAGTCCAAGTGCCCGTAAGCCAACCTACATAGACCAAGGGCCTGCTAGTTAACCTACGTAGTCCATGGTCCGCTAGTTAACCTAGATAGTCCAAGTGCTCGCTAGTTAACCTACATAGTACAAGGGCCCGCTATTGACCTAGATAGTCCAAGTGCCCGCTAGTTAACCTAGATAGTCCAAGTGCCCGCTAGGTAACCTAAGTAGTCCAAATGTCCGATAGGGATCCTACATAGTCCAAGTGCCCGCTAGGTAACCTACATAGTCCAAGTGCCCGTTCTTTAACCAAGATAGTCCAAGTGCCCGCTCGGAAACCTACATAGTCCAAGGGCCCGCTAGGTAACCTAGATAGTCCAAGTGCCCGCTAGGTTACCTAGAGTCCAAGTGCTCGCTAGTTACCCTACATAGTTCAAGTGCCCGCTATGTAACCTAGATAGTCAAAGTGCCCGTTAGGTAACCTAGATAGTCCACGTGCCCTCTAGGTAACTTACATTGTCCACGTTCCCGCTAGGTAAACTAGATACTCAAAGTGCCCGTTACCTAACCTAGATAGTCCAAGTGCCCGCTAAGCAACCTACATAGTCCAAGTGCCCGTTCGTTAACCTAGAAATCCAAGTGCCCGCTAGGTAAACTAGACAGTCCAAGTGCCCGCTAGGTTACCTGCATATTCCAAGTGCCCGTTCGTTAACCTAGATAGTCCAAGTGCCCGCTAGGTAACCTACATAGTCCAAGTGCCCGCTAGGTAACCTATATAGTCCAAGTGCCCGCTAGGTAACCTAGATAGTCCAAGGGCCCGCTAGTTAACCTATATAGTCCAAGGGCTCACTTGTTAACTTTGATAGTCCATGTGCCCGCTAGTTAACCTAGATCGTCCAAGTGCCCGCTAGTTAACCTAGATAGTCCTAGTGCCCGTTAGTTAACCTAGAGTGTCCAAGTGCCCACTAGGGGACGTACTTAGTCCAAGTGCCCGTTCGCTAACCTAGATAGTCCAAGTGCCCGCTAGTTAACATTGATCATCCAAGTGCCCGCTAGTGAACCTACATAGTCCAAGGGCCCGCTAGTTAACCTACGTAGTCCAAGGTCCGCTAGTTAACCTTGATAGTCCAAGTGCCCGCTAGTTAACCTAGATAGTCCAAGTGCCCGCTAGGTAACCTAAGTAGTCCAAATGTCCGATAGGGATCCTACATAGTCCAAGTGCCCGCTAGGTAACCTACATAGTCCAAGTGCCCGTTAGTTAACCTAGATAGTCCAAGTGCCCGCTAGGAAACCTACATAGTCCAAGGGCCCGCTAGGTAACCTAGATAGTCCAAGTGCCCGCTAGGTAATCTAGAGTTCAAGTGCTCGCTACTTAACCTACATAGTCCAAGTGCCCGCTATGTAACCTAGATAGTCAAAGTGCCCGTTAGGTAACCTAGATAGTCCAAGTGCCCGCTAGGTAACTTACATTGTCCACGTTCCCGATAGGTAAACTAGATACTCAAAGTGCCCGTTACCTAACCTAGATAGTCCAACTGCCCGCTAAGCAAACTACATAGTCCAAGTGCCTATTCGTTAACCTAGAAATCCAAGTGCCCGCTAGGTAACCTAGATAGTCCAACAGCCCGTTAGGTAACCTACATACTCCAAGTACCCGCTAGGTAACGTAGATAGTTCAAGTGACTGCTAGATAACCTAGATAGTCCAAGTGCCCGCTAGGTAACCTACAAAGTCTAAGTGTCCGCTAAGTAATCTATATAGTCCAAATAACCGTTAGGGAGCCTACATTGTCCAAATGCCCGCTAGGTAACCTAGATAGTCTAAGGGCCCGCTAGGTAACCTACATAGTCCTAGTGCCCCCTAGTTAACCTACATTTTCCAAGTGCCCGATAGGGAACCTACATAGTCCAAGTGCCCACTAGGTAACCTACATAGTCCAAATGCCCTCTACTTAACCTACATAGTCCAAGTGCCCGATAGGGAACCTACATAGTCCAAGTGCCCGCTAGGTAACCTAGATAATCCTAGTGCCCGCTAGGGAACCTACATAGTCCTAGTGCCAGCTAGGTAACCTAGATAGTCCAAGTGCCCACTAGTTAACCTAGATAGTCCTAGTGCCCGTTAGTTAATCTAGAGTGTCCAAGTGCCCACTAGGGGACGTACTTAGTCCAAGTGCCCGTTAGCCAACCTACATAGACCAAGGGCCTGCTAGTTAACCTACGTAGTCCATGGTCCGCTAGTTAACCTAGATAGTCCAAGTGCTCGCTAGTTAACCTACATAGTACAAGGGCCCGCTATTGACCTAGATAGTCCAAGTGCCCGCTAGTTAACCTAGATAGTCCAAGTGCCCGCTAGGTAACCTAAGTAGTCCAAATGTCCGATAGGGATCCTACATAGTCCAAGTGCCCGCTAGGTAACCTACATAGTCCAAGTGCCCGTTCTTTAACCGAGATAGTCCAAGTGCCCGCTCGGAAACCTACATAGTCCAAGGGCCCGCTAGGTAACCTAGATAGTCCAAGTGCCCGCTAGGTTACCTAGAGTCCAAGTGCTCGCTAGTTACCCTACATAGTTCAAGTGCCCGCTATGTAACCTAGATAGTCAAAGTGCCCGTTAGGTAACCTAGATAGTCCACGTGCCCGCTAGGTAACTTACATTGTCCACGTTCCCGCTAGGTAAACTAGATACTCAAAGTGCCCGTTACCTAACCTAGATAGTCCAAGTGCCCGCTAAGCAACCTACATAGTCCAAGTGCCCGTTCGTTAACCTAGAAATCCAAGTGCCCGCTAGGTAAACTAGACAGTCCAAGTGCCCGCTAGGTTACCTGCATATTCCAAGTGCCCGTTCGTTAACCTAGATAGTCCAAGTGCCCGCTAGGTAACCTACATAGTCCAAGTGCCCGCTAGGTAACCTATATAGTCCAAGTGCCCGCTAGGTAACCTAGATAGTCCAAGGGCCCGCTAGTTAACCTATATAGTCCAAGGGCTCACTTGTTAACTTTGATAGTCCATGTGCCCGCTAGTTAACCTAGATCGTCCAAGTGCCCGCTAGTTAACCTAGATAGTCCTAGTGCCCGTTAGTTAACCTAGAGTGTCCAAGTGCCCACTAGGGGACGTACTTAGTCCAAGTGCCCGTTCGCTAACCTAGATAGTCCAAGTGCCCGCTAGTTAACATTGATCATCCAAGTGCCCGCTAGTGAACGTACATAGTCCAAGGGCCCGCTAGTTAACCTACGTAGTCCAAGGTCCGCTAGTTAACCTTGATAGTCCAAGTGCCCGCTAGTTAACCTAGATAGTCCAAGTGCCCGCTAGGTAACCTAAGTAGTCCAAATGTCCGATAGGGATCCTACATAGTCCAAGTGCCCGCTAGGTAACCTACATAGTCCAAGTGCCCGTTAGTTAACCTAGATAGTCCAAGTGCCCGCTAGGAAACCTACATAGTCCAAGGGCCCGCTAGGTAACCTAGATAGTCCAAGTGCCCGCTAGGTAATCTAGAGTTCAAGTGCTCGCTACTTAACCTACATAGTCCAAGTGCCCGCTATGTAACCTAGATAGTCAAAGTGCCCGTTAGGTAACCTAGATAGTCCAAGTGCCCGCTAGGTAACTTACATTGTCCACGTTCCCGATAGGTAAACTAGATACTCAAAGTGCCCGTTACCTAACCTAGATAGTCCAACTGCCCGCTAAGCAAACTACATAGTCCAAGTGCCTATTCGTTAACCTAGAAATCCAAGTGCCCGCTAGGTAACCTAGATAGTCCAACAGCCCGTTAGGTAACCTACATACTCCAAGTACCCGCTAGGTAACGTAGATAGTTCAAGTGACTGCTAGATAACCTAGATAGTCCAAGTGCCCGCTAGGTAACCTACAAAGTCTAAGTGTCCGCTAAGTAATCTATATAGTCCAAATAACCATTAGGGAGCCTACATAGTCCAAATGCCCGCTAGGTAACCTAGATAGTCTAAGGGCCCGCTAGGTAACCTACATAGTCCTAGTGCCCCCTAGTTAACCTACATTTTCCAAGTGCCCGATAGGGAACCTACATAGTCCAAGTGCCCACTAGGTAACCTACATAGTCCAAATGCCCTCTACTTAACCTACATAGTCCAAGTGCCCGATAGGGAACCTACATAGTCCAAGTGCCCGCTAGGTAACCTAGATAATCCTAGTGCCCGCTAGGGAACCTTCATAGTCCTAGTGCCAGCTAGGTAACCTAGATAGTCCAAGTGCCCGCTAGTTAACCTAGATAGTCCTAGTGCCCGTTAGTTAATCTAGAGTGTCCAAGTGCCCACTAGGGGACGTACTTAGTCCAAGTGCCCGTTAGCCAACCTACATAGACCAAGGGCCTGCTAGTTAACCTACGTAGTCCATGGTCCGCTAGTTAACCTAGATAGTCCAAGTGCTCGCTAGTTAACCTACATAGTACAAGGGCCCGCTATTGACCTAGATAGTCCAAGTGCCCGCTAGTTAACCTAGATAGTCCAAGTGCCCGCTAGGTAACCTAAGTAGTCCAAATGTCCGATAGGGATCCTACATAGTCCAAGTGCCCGCTAGGTAACCTACATAGTCCAAGTGCCCGTTCTTTAACCGAGATAGTCCAAGTGCCCGCTCGGAAACCTACATAGTCCAAGGGCCCGCTAGGTAACCTAGATAGTCCAAGTGCCCGCTAGGTTACCTAGAGTCCAAGTGCTCGCTAGTTACCCTACATAGTTCAAGTGCCCGCTATGTAACCTAGATAGTCAAAGTGCCCGTTAGGTAACCTAGATAGTCCACGTGCCCGCTAGGTAACTTACATTGTCCACGTTCCCGCTAGGTAAACTAGATACTCAAAGTGCCCGTTACCTAACCTAGATAGTCCAAGTGCCCGCTAAGCAACCTACATAGTCCAAGTGCCCGTTCGTTAACCTAGAAATCCAAGTGCCCGCTAGGTAAACTAGACAGTCCAAGTGCCCGCTAGGTTACCTGCATATTCCAAGTGCCCGTTCGTTAACCTAGATAGTCCAAGTGCCCGCTAGGTAACCTACATAGTCCAAGTGCCCGCTAGGTAACCTATATAGTCCAAGTGCCCGCTAGGTAACCTAGATAGTCCAAGGGCCCGCTAGTTAACCTATATAGTCCAAGGGCTCACTTGTTAACTTTGATAGTCCATGTGCCCGCTAGTTAACCTAGATCGTCCAAGTGCCCGCTAGTTAACCTAGATAGTCCTAGTGCCCGTTAGTTAACCTAGAGTGTCCAAGTGCCCACTAGGGGACGTACTTAGTCCAAGTGCCCGTTCGCTAACCTAGATAGTCCAAGTGCCCGCTAGTTAACATTGATCATCCAAGTGCCCGCTAGTGAACGTACATAGTCCAAGGGCCCGCTAGTTAACCTACGTAGTCCAAGGTCCGCTAGTTAACCTTGATAGTCCAAGTGCCCGCTAGTTAACCTAGATAGTCCAAGTGCCCGCTAGGTAACCTAAGTAGTCCAAATGTCCGATAGGGATCCTACATAGTCCAAGTGCCCGCTAGGTAACCTACATAGTCCAAGTGCCCGTTAGTTAACCTAGATAGTCCAAGTGCCCGCTAGGAAACCTACATAGTCCAAGGGCCCGCTAGGTAACCTAGATAGTCCAAGTGCCCGCTAGGTAATCTAGAGTTCAAGTGCTCGCTACTTAACCTACATAGTCCAAGTGCCCGCTATGTAACCTAGATAGTCAAAGTGCCCGTTAGGTAACCTAGATAGTCCAAGTGCCCGCTAGGTAACTTACATTGTCCACGTTCCCGATAGGTAAACTAGATACTCAAAGTGCCCGTTAACTAACCTAGATAGTCCAACTGCCCGCTAAGCAAACTACATAGTCCAAGTGCCCATTCGTTAACCTAGAAATCCAAGTGCCCGCTAGGTAACCTAGATAGTCCAACAGCCCGTTAGGTAACCTACATACTCCAAGTACCCGCTAGGTAACGTAGATAGTTCAAGTGACTGCTAGATAACCTAGATAGTCCAAGTGCCCGCTAGGTAACCTACAAAATCTAAGTGTCCGCTAAGTAATCTATATAGTCCAAATAACCGCTAGGGAGCCTACATAGTCCAAATGCCCGCTAGGTAACCTAGATAGTCTAAGGGCCCGCTAGGTAACCTACATAGTCCTAGTGCCCCCTAGTTAACCTACATTTTCCAAGTGCCCGATAGGGAACCTACATAGTCCAAGTGCCCACTAGGTAACCTACATAGTCCAAATGCCCTCTACTTAACCTACATAGTCCAAGTGCCCGATAGGGAACCTACATAGTCCAAGTGCCCGCTAGGTAACCTAGATAATCCTAGTGCCCGCTAGGGAACCTTCATAGTCCTAGTGCCAGCTAGGTAACCTAGATAGTCCAAGTGCCCGCTAGTTAACCTAGATAGTCCTAGTGCCCGTTAGTTAATCTAGAGTATCCAAGTGCCCACTAGGGGACGTACTTAGTCCAAGTGCCCGTTAGCCAACCTACATAGACCAAGGGCCTGCTAGTTAACCTACGTAGTCCATGGTCCGCTAGTTAACCTAGATAGTCCAAGTGCTCGCTAGTTAACCTACATAGTACAAGGGCCCGCTATTGACCTAGATAGTCCAAGTGCCCGCTAGTTAACCTAGATAGTCCAAGTGCCCGCTAGGTAACCTAAGTAGTCCAAATGTCCGATAGGGATCCTACATAGTCCAAGTGCCCGCTAGGTAACCTACATAGTCCAAGTGCCCGTTCTTTAACCAAGATAGTCCAAGTGCCCGCTCGGAAACCTACATAGTCCAAGGGCCCGCTAGGTAACCTAGATAGTCCAAGTGCCCGCTAGGTTACCTAGAGTCCAAGTGCTCGCTAGTTACCCTACATAGTTCAAGTGCCCGCTATGTAACCTAGATAGTCAAAGTGCCCGTTAGGTAACCTAGATAGTCCACGTGCCCTCTAGGTAACTTACATTGTCCACGTTCCCGCTAGGTAAACTAGATACTCAAAGTGCCCGTTACCTAACCTAGATAGTCCAAGTGCCCGCTAAGCAACCTACATAGTCCAAGTGCCCGTTCGTTAACCTAGAAATCCAAGTGCCCGCTAGGTAAACTAGACAGTCCAAGTGCCCGCTAGGTTACCTGCATATTCCAAGTGCCCGTTCGTTAACCTAGATAGTCCAAGTGCCCGCTAGGTAACCTACATAGTCCAAGTGCCCGCTAGGTAACCTATATAGTCCAAGTGCCCGCTAGGTAACCTAGATAGTCCAAGGGCCCGCTAGTTAACCTATATAGTCCAAGGGCTCACTTGTTAACTTTGATAGTCCATGTGCCCGCTAGTTAACCTAGATCGTCCAAGTGCCCGCTAGTTAACCTAGATAGTCCTAGTGCCCGTTAGTTAACCTAGAGTGTCCAAGTGCCCACTAGGGGACGTACTTAGTCCAAGAGCCCGTTCGCTAACCTAGATAGTCCAAGTGCCCGCTAGTTAACATTGATCATCCAAGTGCCCGCTAGTGAACCTACATAGTCCAAGGGCCCGCTAGTTAACCTACGTAGTCCAAGGTCCGCTAGTTAACCTTGATAGTCCAAGTGCCCGCTAGTTAACCTAGATAGTCCAAGTGCCCGCTAGGTAACCTAAGTAGTCCAAATGTCCGATAGGGATCCTACATAGTCCAAGTGCCCGCTAGGTAACCTACATAGTCCAAGTGCCCGTTAGTTAACCTAGATAGTCCAAGTGCCCGCTAGGAAACCTACATAGTCCAAGGGCCCGCTAGGTAACCTAGATAGTCCAAGTGCCCGCTAGGTAATCTAGAGTTCAAGTGCTCGCTACTTAACCTACATAGTCCAAGTGCCCGCTATGTAACCTAGATAGTCAAAGTGCCCGTTAGGTAACCTAGATAGTCCAAGTGCCCGCTAGGTAACTTACATTGTCCACGTTCCCGATAGGTAAACTAGATACTCAAAGTGCCCGTTACCTAACCTAGATAGTCCAACTGCCCGCTAAGCAAACTACATAGTCCAAGTGCCCATTCGTTAACCTAGAAATCCAAGTGCCCGCTAGGTAACCTAGATAGTCCAACAGCCCGTTAGGTAACCTACATACTCCAAGTACCCGCTAGGTAACGTAGATAGTTCAAGTGACTGCTAGATAACCTAGATAGTCCAAGTGCCCGCTAGGTAACCTACAAAATCTAAGTGTCCGCTAAGTAATCTATATAGTCCAAATAACCGCTAGGGAGCCTACATAGTCCAAATGCCCGCTAGGTAACCTAGATAGTCTAAGGGCCCGCTAGGTAACCTACATAGTCCTAGTGCCCCCTAGTTAACCTACATTTTCCAAGTGCCCGATAGGGAACCTACATAGTCCAAGTGCCCACTAGGTAACCTACATAGTCCAAATGCCCTCTACTTAACCTACATAGTCCAAGTGCCCGATAGGGAACCTACATAGTCCAAGTGCCCGCTAGGTAACCTAGATAATCCTAGTGCCCGCTAGGGAACCTTCATAGTCCTAGTGCCAGCTAGGTAACCTAGATAGTCCAAGTGCCCGCTAGTTAACCTAGATAGTCCTAGTGCCCGTTAGTTAATCTAGAGTATCCAAGTGCCCACTAGGGGACGTACTTAGTCCAAGTGCCCGTTAGCCAACCTACATAGACCAAGGGCCTGCTAGTTAACCTACGTAGTCCATGGTCCGCTAGTTAACCTAGATAGTCCAAGTGCTCGCTAGTTAACCTACATAGTACAAGGGCCCGCTATTGACCTAGATAGTCCAAGTGCCCGCTAGTTAACCTAGATAGTCCAAGTGCCCGCTAGGTAACCTAAGTAGTCCAAATGTCCGATAGGGATCCTACATAGTCCAAGTGCCCGCTAGGTAACCTACATAGTCCAAGTGCCCGTTCTTTAACCAAGATAGTCCAAGTGCCCGCTCGGAAACCTACATAGTCCAAGGGCCCGCTAGGTAACCTAGATAGTCCAAGTGCCCGCTAGGTTACCTAGAGTCCAAGTGCTCGCTAGTTACCCTACATAGTTCAAGTGCCCGCTATGTAACCTAGATAGTCAATGTGCCCGTTAGGTAACCTAGATAGTCCACGTGCCCTCTAGGTAACTTACATTGTCCACGTTCCCGCTAGGTAAACTAGATACTCAAAGTGCCCGTTACCTAACCTAGATAGTCCAAGTGCCCGCTAAGCAACCTACATAGTCCAAGTGCCCGTTCGTTAACCTAGAAATCCAAGTGCCCGCTAGGTAAACTAGACAGTCCAAGTGCCCGCTAGGTTACCTGCATATTCCAAGTGCCCGTTCGTTAACCTAGATAGTCCAAGTGCCCGCTAGGTAACCTACATAGTCCAAGTGCCCGCTAGGTAACCTATATAGTCCAAGTGCCCGCTAGGTAACCTAGATAGTCCAAGGGCCCGCTAGTTAACCTATATAGTCCAAGGGCTCACTTGTTAACTTTGATAGTCCATGTGCCCGCTAGTTAACCTAGATCGTCCAAGTGCCCGCTAGTTAACCTAGATAGTCCTAGTGCCCGTTAGTTAACCTAGAGTGTCCAAGTGCCCACTAGGGGACGTACTTAGTCCAAGAGCCCGTTCGCTAACCTAGATAGTCCAAGTGCCCGCTAGTTAACATTGATCATCCAAGTGCCCGCTAGTGAACCTACATAGTCCAAGGGCCCGCTAGTTAACCTACGTAGTCCAAGGTCCGCTAGTTAACCTTGATAGTCCAAGTGCCCGCTAGTTAACCTAGATAGTCCAAGTGCCCGCTAGGTAACCTAAGTAGTCCAAATGTCCGATAGGGATCCTACATAGTCCAAGTGCCCGCTAGGTAACCTACATAGTCCAAGTGCCCGTTAGTTAACCTAGATAGTCCAAGTGCCCGCTAGGAAACCTACATAGTCCAAGGGCCCGCTAGGTAACCTAGATAGTCCAAGTGCCCGCTAGGTAATCTAGAGTTCAAGTGCTCGCTACTTAACCTACATAGTCCAAGTGCCCGCTATGTAACCTAGATAGTCAAAGTGCCCGTTAGGTAACCTAGATAGTCCAAGTGCCCGCTAGGTAACTTACATTGTCCACGTTCCCGATAGGTAAACTAGATACTCAAAGTGCCCGTTACCTAACCTAGATAGTCCAACTGCCCGCTAAGCAAACTACATAGTCCAAGTGCCCATTCGTTAACCTAGAAATCCAAGTGCCCGCTAGGTAACCTAGATAGTCCAACAGCCCGTTAGGTAACCTACATACTCCAAGTACCCGCTAGGTAACGTAGATAGTTCAAGTGACTGCTAGATAACCTAGATAGTCCAAGTGCCCGCTAGGTAACCTACAAAATCTAAGTGTCCGCTAAGTAATCTATATAGTCCAAATAACCGCTAGGGAGCCTACATAGTCCAAATGCCCGCTAGGTAACCTAGATAGTCTAAGGGCCCGCTAGGTAACCTACATAGTCCTAGTGCCCCCTAGTTAACCTACATTTTCCAAGTGCCCGATAGGGAACCTACATAGTCCAAGTGCCCACTAGGTAACCTACATAGTCCAAATGCCCTCTACTTAACCTACATAGTCCAAGTGCCCGATAGGGAACCTACATAGTCCAAGTGCCCGCTAGGTAACCTAGATAATCCTAGTGCCCGCTAGGGAACCTTCATAGTCCTAGTGCCAGCTAGGTAACCTAGATAGTCCAAGTGCCCGCTAGTTAACCTAGATAGTCCTAGTGCCCGTTAGTTAATCTAGAGGATCCAAGTGCCCACTAGGGGACGTACTTAGTCCAAGTGCCCGTAAGCCAACCTACATAGACCAAGGGCCTGCTAGTTAACCTACGTAGTCCATGGTCCGCTAGTTAACCTAGATAGTCCAAGTGCTCGCTAGTTAACCTACATAGTACAAGGGCCCGCTATTGACCTAGATAGTCCAAGTGCCCGCTAGTTAACCTAGATAGTCCAAGTGCCCGCTAGGTAACCTAAGTAGTCCAAATGTCCGATAGGGATCCTACATAGTCCAAGTGCCCGCTAGGTAACCTACATAGTCCAAGTGCCCGTTCTTTAACCAAGATAGTCCAAGTGCCCGCTCGGAAACCTACATAGTCCAAGGGCCCGCTAGGTAACCTAGATAGTCCAAGTGCCCGCTAGGTTACCTAGAGTCCAAGTGCTCGCTAGTTACCCTACATAGTTCAAGTGCCCGCTATGTAACCTAGACAGTCAAAGTGCCCGTTAGGTAACCTAGATAGTCCACGTGCCCTCTAGGTAACTTACATTGTCCACGTTCCCGCTAGGTAAACTAGATACTCAAAGTGCCCGTTACCTAACCTAGATAGTCCAAGTGCCCGCTAAGCAACCTACATAGTCCAAGTGCCCGTTCGTTAACCTAGAAATCCAAGTGCCCGCTAGGTAAACTAGACAGTCCAAGTGCCCGCTAGGTTACCTGCATATTCCAAGTGCCCGTTCGTTAACCTAGATAGTCCAAGTGCCCGCTAGGTAACCTACATAGTCCAAGTGCCCGCTAGGTAACCTATATAGTCCAAGTGCCCGCTAGGTAACCTAGATAGTCCAAGGGCCCGCTAGTTAACCTATATAGTCCAAGGGCTCACTTGTTAACTTTGATAGTCCATGTGCCCGCTAGTTAACCTAGATCGTCCAAGTGCCCGCTAGTTAACCTAGATAGTCCTAGTGCCCGTTAGTTAACCTAGAGTGTCCAAGTGCCCACTAGGGGACGTACTTAGTCCAAGTGCCCGTTCGCTAACCTAGATAGTCCAAGTGCCCGCTAGTTAACATTGATCATCCAAGTGCCCGCTAGTGAACCTACATAGTCCAAGGGCCCGCTAGTTAACCTACGTAGTCCAAGGTCCGCTAGTTAACCTTGATAGTCCAAGTGCCCGCTAGTTAACCTAGATAGTCCAAGTGCCCGCTAGGTAACCTAAGTAGTCCAAATGTCCGATAGGGATCCTACATAGTCCAAGTGCCCGCTAGGTAACCTACATAGTCCAAGTGCCCGTTAGTTAACCTAGATAGTCCAAGTGCCCGCTAGGAAACCTACATAGTCCAAGGGCCCGCTAGGTAACCTAGATAGTCCAAGTGCCCGCTAGGTAATCTAGAGTTCAAGTGCCCGCTAGGTAACTTACATTGTCCACGTTCCCGATAGGTAAACTAGATACTCAAAGTGCCCGTTACCTAACCTAGATAGTCCAACTGCCCGCTAAGCAAACTACATAGTCCAAGTGCCTATTCGTTAACCTAGAAATCCAAGTGCCCGCTAGGTAACCTAGATAGTCCAACAGCCCGTTAGGTAACCTACATACTCCAAGTACCCGCTAGGTAACGTAGATAGTTCAAGTGACTGCTAGATAACCTAGATAGTCCAAGTGCCCGCTAGGTAACCTACAAAGTCTAAGTGTCCGCTAAGTAATCTATATAGTCCAAATAACCGTTAGGGAGCCTACATTGTCCAAATGCCCGCTAGGTAACCTAGATAGTCTAAGGGCCCGCTAGGTAACCTACATAGTCCTAGTGCCCCCTAGTTAACCTACATTTTCCAAGTGCCCGATAGGGAACCTACATAGTCCAAGTGCCCACTAGGTAACCTACATAGTCCAAATGCCCTCTACTTAACCTACATAGTCCAAGTGCCCGATAGGGAACCTACATAGTCCAAGTGCCCGCTAGGTAACCTAGATAATCCTAGTGCCCGCTAGGGAACCTTCATAGTCCTAGTGCCAGCTAGGTAACCTAGATAGTCCAAGTGCCCACTAGTTAACCTAGATAGTCCTAGTGCCCGTTAGTTAATCTAGAGTGTCCAAGTGCCCACTAGGGGACGTACTTAGTCCAAGTGCCCGTTAGCCAACCTACATAGACCAAGGGCCTGCTAGTTAACCTACGTAGTCCATGGTCCGCTAGTTAACCTAGATAGTCCAAGTGCTCGCTAGTTAACCTACATAGTACAAGGGCCCGCTATTGACCTAGATAGTCCAAGTGCCCGCTAGTTAACCTAGATAGTCCAAGTGCCCGCTAGGTAACCTAAGTAGTCCAAATGTCCGATAGGGATCCTACATAGTCCAAGTGCCCGCTAGGTAACCTACATAGTCCAAGTGCCCGTTCTTTAACCGAGATAGTCCAAGTGCCCGCTCGGAAACCTACATAGTCCAAGGGCCCGCTAGGTAACCTAGATAGTCCAAGTGCCCGCTAGGTTACCTAGAGTCCAAGTGCTCGCTAGTTACCCTACATAGTTCAAGTGCCCGCTATGTAACCTAGATAGTCAAAGTGCCCGTTAGGTAACCTAGATAGTCCACGTGCCCGCTAGGTAACTTACATTGTCCACGTTCCCGCTAGGTAAACTAGATACTCAAAGTGCCCGTTACCTAACCTAGATAGTCCAAGTGCCCGCTAAGCAACCTACATAGTCCAAGTGCCCGTTCGTTAACCTAGAAATCCAAGTGCCCGCTAGGTAAACTAGACAGTCCAAGTGCCCGCTAGGTTACCTGCATATTCCAAGTGCCCGTTCGTTAACCTAGATAGTCCAAGTGCCCGCTAGGTAACCTACATAGTCCAAGTGCCCGCTAGGTAACCTATATAGTCCAAGTGCCCGCTAGGTAACCTAGATAGTCCAAGGGCCCGCTAGTTAACCTATATAGTCCAAGGGCTCACTTGTTAACTTTGATAGTCCATGTGCCCGCTAGTTAACCTAGATCGTCCAAGTGCCCGCTAGTTAACCTAGATAGTCCTAGTGCCCGTTAGTTAACCTAGAGTGTCCAAGTGCCCACTAGGGGACGTACTTAGTCCAAGTGCCCGTTCGCTAACCTAGATAGTCCAAGTGCCCGCTAGTTAACATTGATCATCCAAGTGCCCGCTAGTGAACGTACATAGTCCAAGGGCCCGCTAGTTAACCTACGTAGTCCAAGGTCCGCTAGTTAACCTTGATAGTCCAAGTGCCCGCTAGTTAACCTAGATAGTCCAAGTGCCCGCTAGGTAACCTAAGTAGTCCAAATGTCCGATAGGGATCCTACATAGTCCAAGTGCCCGCTAGGTAACCTACATAGTCCAAGTGCCCGTTAGTTAACCTAGATAGTCCAAGTGCCCGCTAGGAAACCTACATAGTCCAAGGGCCCGCTAGGTAACCTAGATAGTCCAAGTGCCCGCTAGGTAATCTAGAGTTCAAGTGCTCGCTACTTAACCTACATAGTCCAAGTGCCCGCTATGTAACCTAGATAGTCAAAGTGCCCGTTAGGTAACCTAGATAGTCCAAGTGCCCGCTAGGTAACTTACATTGTCCACGTTCCCGATAGGTAAACTAGATACTCAAAGTGCCCGTTACCTAACCTAGATAGTCCAACTGCCCGCTAAGCAAACTACATAGTCCAAGTGCCTATTCGTTAACCTAGAAATCCAAGTGCCCGCTAGGTAACCTAGATAGTCCAACAGCCCGTTAGGTAACCTACATACTCCAAGTACCCGCTAGGTAACGTAGATAGTTCAAGTGACTGCTAGATAACCTAGATAGTCCAAGTGCCCGCTAGGTAACCTACAAAGTCTAAGTGTCCGCTAAGTAATCTATATAGTCCAAATAACCATTAGGGAGCCTACATAGTCCAAATGCCCGCTAGGTAACCTAGATAGTCTAAGGGCCCGCTAGGTAACCTACATAGTCCTAGTGCCCCCTAGTTAACCTACATTTTCCAAGTGCCCGATAGGGAACCTACATAGTCCAAGTGCCCACTAGGTAACCTACATAGTCCAAATGCCCTCTACTTAACCTACATAGTCCAAGTGCCCGATAGGGAACCTACATAGTCCAAGTGCCCGCTAGGTAACCTAGATAATCCTAGTGCCCGCTAGGGAACCTTCATAGTCCTAGTGCCAGCTAGGTAACCTAGATAGTCCAAGTGCCCGCTAGTTAACCTAGATAGTCCTAGTGCCCGTTAGTTAATCTAGAGTGTCCAAGTGCCCACTAGGGGACGTACTTAGTCCAAGTGCCCGTTAGCCAACCTACATAGACCAAGGGCCTGCTAGTTAACCTACGTAGTCCATGGTCCGCTAGTTAACCTAGATAGTCCAAGTGCTCGCTAGTTAACCTACATAGTACAAGGGCCCGCTATTGACCTAGATAGTCCAAGTGCCCGCTAGTTAACCTAGATAGTCCAAGTGCCCGCTAGGTAACCTAAGTAGTCCAAATGTCCGATAGGGATCCTACATAGTCCAAGTGCCCGCTAGGTAACCTACATAGTCCAAGTGCCCGTTCTTTAACCGAGATAGTCCAAGTGCCCGCTCGGAAACCTACATAGTCCAAGGGCCCGCTAGGTAACCTAGATAGTCCAAGTGCCCGCTAGGTTACCTAGAGTCCAAGTGCTCGCTAGTTACCCTACATAGTTCAAGTGCCCGCTATGTAACCTAGATAGTCAAAGTGCCCGTTAGGTAACCTAGATAGTCCACGTGCCCGCTAGGTAACTTACATTGTCCACGTTCCCGCTAGGTAAACTAGATACTCAAAGTGCCCGTTACCTAACCTAGATAGTCCAAGTGCCCGCTAAGCAACCTACATAGTCCAAGTGCCCGTTCGTTAACCTAGAAATCCAAGTGCCCGCTAGGTAAACTAGACAGTCCAAGTGCCCGCTAGGTTACCTGCATATTCCAAGTGCCCGTTCGTTAACCTAGATAGTCCAAGTGCCCGCTAGGTAACCTACATAGTCCAAGTGCCCGCTAGGTAACCTATATAGTCCAAGTGCCCGCTAGGTAACCTAGATAGTCCAAGGGCCCGCTAGTTAACCTATATAGTCCAAGGGCTCACTTGTTAACTTTGATAGTCCATGTGCCCGCTAGTTAACCTAGATCGTCCAAGTGCCCGCTAGTTAACCTAGATAGTCCTAGTGCCCGTTAGTTAACCTAGAGTGTCCAAGTGCCCACTAGGGGACGTACTTAGTCCAAGTGCCCGTTCGCTAACCTAGATAGTCCAAGTGCCCGCTAGTTAACATTGATCATCCAAGTGCCCGCTAGTGAACGTACATAGTCCAAGGGCCCGCTAGTTAACCTACGTAGTCCAAGGTCCGCTAGTTAACCTTGATAGTCCAAGTGCCCGCTAGTTAACCTAGATAGTCCAAGTGCCCGCTAGGTAACCTAAGTAGTCCAAATGTCCGATAGGGATCCTACATAGTCCAAGTGCCCGCTAGGTAACCTACATAGTCCAAGTGCCCGTTAGTTAACCTAGATAGTCCAAGTGCCCGCTAGGAAACCTACATAGTCCAAGGGCCCGCTAGGTAACCTAGATAGTCCAAGTGCCCGCTAGGTAATCTAGAGTTCAAGTGCTCGCTACTTAACCTACATAGTCCAAGTGCCCGCTATGTAACCTAGATAGTCAAAGTGCCCGTTAGGTAACCTAGATAGTCCAAGTGCCCGCTAGGTAACTTACATTGTCCACGTTCCCGATAGGTAAACTAGATACTCAAAGTGCCCGTTAACTAACCTAGATAGTCCAACTGCCCGCTAAGCAAACTACATAGTCCAAGTGCCCATTCGTTAACCTAGAAATCCAAGTGCCCGCTAGGTAACCTAGATAGTCCAACAGCCCGTTAGGTAACCTACATACTCCAAGTACCCGCTAGGTAACGTAGATAGTTCAAGTGACTGCTAGATAACCTAGATAGTCCAAGTGCCCGCTAGGTAACCTACAAAATCTAAGTGTCCGCTAAGTAATCTATATAGTCCAAATAACCGCTAGGGAGCCTACATAGTCCAAATGCCCGCTAGGTAACCTAGATAGTCTAAGGGCCCGCTAGGTAACCTACATAGTCCTAGTGCCCCCTAGTTAACCTACATTTTCCAAGTGCCCGATAGGGAACCTACATAGTCCAAGTGCCCACTAGGTAACCTACATAGTCCAAATGCCCTCTACTTAACCTACATAGTCCAAGTGCCCGATAGGGAACCTACATAGTCCAAGTGCCCGCTAGGTAACCTAGATAATCCTAGTGCCCGCTAGGGAACCTTCATAGTCCTAGTGCCAGCTAGGTAACCTAGATAGTCCAAGTGCCCGCTAGTTAACCTAGATAGTCCTAGTGCCCGTTAGTTAATCTAGAGTATCCAAGTGCCCACTAGGGGACGTACTTAGTCCAAGTGCCCGTTAGCCAACCTACATAGACCAAGGGCCTGCTAGTTAACCTACGTAGTCCATGGTCCGCTAGTTAACCTAGATAGTCCAAGTGCTCGCTAGTTAACCTACATAGTACAAGGGCCCGCTATTGACCTAGATAGTCCAAGTGCCCGCTAGTTAACCTAGATAGTCCAAGTGCCCGCTAGGTAACCTAAGTAGTCCAAATGTCCGATAGGGATCCTACATAGTCCAAGTGCCCGCTAGGTAACCTACATAGTCCAAGTGCCCGTTCTTTAACCAAGATAGTCCAAGTGCCCGCTCGGAAACCTACATAGTCCAAGGGCCCGCTAGGTAACCTAGATAGTCCAAGTGCCCGCTAGGTTACCTAGAGTCCAAGTGCTCGCTAGTTACCCTACATAGTTCAAGTGCCCGCTATGTAACCTAGATAGTCAAAGTGCCCGTTAGGTAACCTAGATAGTCCACGTGCCCTCTAGGTAACTTACATTGTCCACGTTCCCGCTAGGTAAACTAGATACTCAAAGTGCCCGTTACCTAACCTAGATAGTCCAAGTGCCCGCTAAGCAACCTACATAGTCCAAGTGCCCGTTCGTTAACCTAGAAATCCAAGTGCCCGCTAGGTAAACTAGACAGTCCAAGTGCCCGCTAGGTTACCTGCATATTCCAAGTGCCCGTTCGTTAACCTAGATAGTCCAAGTGCCCGCTAGGTAACCTACATAGTCCAAGTGCCCGCTAGGTAACCTATATAGTCCAAGTGCCCGCTAGGTAACCTAGATAGTCCAAGGGCCCGCTAGTTAACCTATATAGTCCAAGGGCTCACTTGTTAACTTTGATAGTCCATGTGCCCGCTAGTTAACCTAGATCGTCCAAGTGCCCGCTAGTTAACCTAGATAGTCCTAGTGCCCGTTAGTTAACCTAGAGTGTCCAAGTGCCCACTAGGGGACGTACTTAGTCCAAGAGCCCGTTCGCTAACCTAGATAGTCCAAGTGCCCGCTAGTTAACATTGATCATCCAAGTGCCCGCTAGTGAACCTACATAGTCCAAGGGCCCGCTAGTTAACCTACGTAGTCCAAGGTCCGCTAGTTAACCTTGATAGTCCAAGTGCCCGCTAGTTAACCTAGATAGTCCAAGTGCCCGCTAGGTAACCTAAGTAGTCCAAATGTCCGATAGGGATCCTACATAGTCCAAGTGCCCGCTAGGTAACCTACATAGTCCAAGTGCCCGTTAGTTAACCTAGATAGTCCAAGTGCCCGCTAGGAAACCTACATAGTCCAAGGGCCCGCTAGGTAACCTAGATAGTCCAAGTGCCCGCTAGGTAATCTAGAGTTCAAGTGCTCGCTACTTAACCTACATAGTCCAAGTGCCCGCTATGTAACCTAGATAGTCAAAGTGCCCGTTAGGTAACCTAGATAGTCCAAGTGCCCGCTAGGTAACTTACATTGTCCACGTTCCCGATAGGTAAACTAGATACTCAAAGTGCCCGTTACCTAACCTAGATAGTCCAACTGCCCGCT
The DNA here is from genome assembly GCF_050624435.1 of Tenrec ecaudatus. NCBI lineage: Eukaryota > Metazoa > Chordata > Mammalia > Afrosoricida > Tenrecidae > Tenrec > Tenrec ecaudatus. The sequence goes on along the minus strand of NW_027459535.1, from coordinate 167,703 downwards.
AAGCAAACTACATAGTCCAAGTGCCCATTCGTTAACCTAGAAATCCAAGTGCCCGCTAGGTAACCTAGATAGTCCAACAGCCCGTTAGGTAACCTACATACTCCAAGTACCCGCTAGGTAACGTAGATAGTTCAAGTGACTGCTAGATAACCTAGATAGTCCAAGTGCCCGCTAGGTAACCTACAAAATCTAAGTGTCCGCTAAGTAATCTATATAGTCCAAATAACCGCTAGGGAGCCTACATAGTCCAAATGCCCGCTAGGTAACCTAGATAGTCTAAGGGCCCGCTAGGTAACCTACATAGTCCTAGTGCCCCCTAGTTAACCTACATTTTCCAAGTGCCCGATAGGGAACCTACATAGTCCAAGTGCCCACTAGGTAACCTACATAGTCCAAATGCCCTCTACTTAACCTACATAGTCCAAGTGCCCGATAGGGAACCTACATAGTCCAAGTGCCCGCTAGGTAACCTAGATAATCCTAGTGCCCGCTAGGGAACCTTCATAGTCCTAGTGCCAGCTAGGTAACCTAGATAGTCCAAGTGCCCGCTAGTTAACCTAGATAGTCCTAGTGCCCGTTAGTTAATCTAGAGTATCCAAGTGCCCACTAGGGGACGTACTTAGTCCAAGTGCCCGTTAGCCAACCTACATAGACCAAGGGCCTGCTAGTTAACCTACGTAGTCCATGGTCCGCTAGTTAACCTAGATAGTCCAAGTGCTCGCTAGTTAACCTACATAGTACAAGGGCCCGCTATTGACCTAGATAGTCCAAGTGCCCGCTAGTTAACCTAGATAGTCCAAGTGCCCGCTAGGTAACCTAAGTAGTCCAAATGTCCGATAGGGATCCTACATAGTCCAAGTGCCCGCTAGGTAACCTACATAGTCCAAGTGCCCGTTCTTTAACCAAGATAGTCCAAGTGCCCGCTCGGAAACCTACATAGTCCAAGGGCCCGCTAGGTAACCTAGATAGTCCAAGTGCCCGCTAGGTTACCTAGAGTCCAAGTGCTCGCTAGTTACCCTACATAGTTCAAGTGCCCGCTATGTAACCTAGATAGTCAAAGTGCCCGTTAGGTAACCTAGATAGTCCACGTGCCCTCTAGGTAACTTACATTGTCCACGTTCCCGCTAGGTAAACTAGATACTCAAAGTGCCCGTTACCTAACCTAGATAGTCCAAGTGCCCGCTAAGCAACCTACATAGTCCAAGTGCCCGTTCGTTAACCTAGAAATCCAAGTGCCCGCTAGGTAAACTAGACAGTCCAAGTGCCCGCTAGGTTACCTGCATATTCCAAGTGCCCGTTCGTTAACCTAGATAGTCCAAGTGCCCGCTAGGTAACCTACATAGTCCAAGTGCCCGCTAGGTAACCTATATAGTCCAAGTGCCCGCTAGGTAACCTAGATAGTCCAAGGGCCCGCTAGTTAACCTATATAGTCCAAGGGCTCACTTGTTAACTTTGATAGTCCATGTGCCCGCTAGTTAACCTAGATCGTCCAAGTGCCCGCTAGTTAACCTAGATAGTCCTAGTGCCCGTTAGTTAACCTAGAGTGTCCAAGTGCCCTCTAGGGGACGTACTTAGTCCAAGAGCCCGTTCGCTAACCTAGATAGTCCAAGTGCCCGCTAGTTAACATTGATCATCCAAGTGCCCGCTAGTGAACCTACATAGTCCAAGGGCCCGCTAGTTAACCTACGTAGTCCAAGGTCCGCTAGTTAACCTTGATAGTCCAAGTGCCCGCTAGTTAACCTAGATAGTCCAAGTGCCCGCTAGGTAACCTAAGTAGTCCAAATGTCCGATAGGGATCCTACATAGTCCAAGTGCCCGCTAGGTAACCTACATAGTCCAAGTGCCCGTTAGTTAACCTAGATAGTCCAAGTGCCCGCTAGGAAACCTACATAGTCCAAGGGCCCGCTAGGTAACCTAGATAGTCCAAGTGCCCGCTAGGTAATCTAGAGTTCAAGTGCTCGCTACTTAACCTACATAGTCCAAGTGCCCGCTATGTAACCTAGATAGTCAAAGTGCCCGTTAGGTAACCTAGATAGTCCAAGTGCCCGCTAGGTAACTTACATTGTCCACGTTCCCGATAGGTAAACTAGATACTCAAAGTGCCCGTTACCTAACCTAGATAGTCCAACTGCCCGCTAAGCAAACTACATAGTCCAAGTGCCCATTCGTTAACCTAGAAATCCAAGTGCCCGCTAGGTAACCTAGATAGTCCAACAGCCCGTTAGGTAACCTACATACTCCAAGTACCCGCTAGGTAACGTAGATAGTTCAAGTGACTGCTAGATAACCTAGATAGTCCAAGTGCCCGCTAGGTAACCTACAAAATCTAAGTGTCCGCTAAGTAATCTATATAGTCCAAATAACCGCTAGGGAGCCTACATAGTCCAAATGCCCGCTAGGTAACCTAGATAGTCTAAGGGCCCGCTAGGTAACCTACATAGTCCTAGTGCCCCCTAGTTAACCTACATTTTCCAAGTGCCCGATAGGGAACCTACATAGTCCAAGTGCCCACTAGGTAACCTACATAGTCCAAATGCCCTCTACTTAACCTACATAGTCCAAGTGCCCGATAGGGAACCTACATAGTCCAAGTGCCCGCTAGGTAACCTAGATAATCCTAGTGCCCGCTAGGGAACCTTCATAGTCCTAGTGCCAGCTAGGTAACCTAGATAGTCCAAGTGCCCGCTAGTTAACCTAGATAGTCCTAGTGCCCGTTAGTTAATCTAGAGTATCCAAGTGCCCACTAGGGGACGTACTTAGTCCAAGTGCCCGTTAGCCAACCTACATAGACCAAGGGCCTGCTAGTTAACCTACGTAGTCCATGGTCCGCTAGTTAACCTAGATAGTCCAAGTGCTCGCTAGTTAACCTACATAGTACAAGGGCCCGCTATTGACCTAGATAGTCCAAGTGCCCGCTAGTTAACCTAGATAGTCCAAGTGCCCGCTAGGTAACCTAAGTAGTCCAAATGTCCGATAGGGATCCTACATAGTCCAAGTGCCCGCTAGGTAACCTACATAGTCCAAGTGCCCGTTCTTTAACCAAGATAGTCCAAGTGCCCGCTCGGAAACCTACATAGTCCAAGGGCCCGCTAGGTAACCTAGATAGTCCAAGTGCCCGCTAGGTTACCTAGAGTCCAAGTGCTCGCTAGTTACCCTACATAGTTCAAGTGCCCGCTATGTAACCTAGATAGTCAAAGTGCCCGTTAGGTAACCTAGATAGTCCACGTGCCCTCTAGGTAACTTACATTGTCCACGTTCCCGCTAGGTAAACTAGATACTCAAAGTGCCCGTTACCTAACCTAGATAGTCCAAGTGCCCGCTAAGCAACCTACATAGTCCAAGTGCCCGTTCGTTAACCTAGAAATCCAAGTGCCCGCTAGGTAAACTAGACAGTCCAAGTGCCCGCTAGGTTACCTGCATATTCCAAGTGCCCGTTCGTTAACCTAGATAGTCCAAGTGCCCGCTAGGTAACCTACATAGTCCAAGTGCCCGCTAGGTAACCTATATAGTCCAAGTGCCCGCTAGGTAACCTAGATAGTCCAAGGGCCCGCTAGTTAACCTATATAGTCCAAGGGCTCACTTGTTAACTTTGATAGTCCATGTGCCCGCTAGTTAACCTAGATCGTCCAAGTGCCCGCTAGTTAACCTAGATAGTCCTAGTGCCCGTTAGTTAACCTAGAGTGTCCAAGTGCCCACTAGGGGACGTACTTAGTCCAAGAGCCCGTTCGCTAACCTAGATAGTCCAAGTGCCCGCTAGTTAACATTGATCATCCAAGTGCCCGCTAGTGAACCTACATAGTCCAAGGGCCCGCTAGTTAACCTACGTAGTCCAAGGTCCGCTAGTTAACCTTGATAGTCCAAGTGCCCGCTAGTTAACCTAGATAGTCCAAGTGCCCGCTAGGTAACCTAAGTAGTCCAAATGTCCGATAGGGATCCTACATAGTCCAAGTGCCCGCTAGGTAACCTACATAGTCCAAGTGCCCGTTAGTTAACCTAGATAGTCCAAGTGCCCGCTAGGAAACCTACATAGTCCAAGGGCCCGCTAGGTAACCTAGATAGTCCAAGTGCCCGCTAGGTAATCTAGAGTTCAAGTGCTCGCTACTTAACCTACATAGTCCAAGTGCCCGCTATGTAACCTAGATAGTCAAAGTGCCCGTTAGGTAACCTAGATAGTCCAAGTGCCCGCTAGGTAACTTACATTGTCCACGTTCCCGATAGGTAAACTAGATACTCAAAGTGCCCGTTACCTAACCTAGATAGTCCAACTGCCCGCTAAGCAAACTACATAGTCCAAGTGCCCATTCGTTAACCTAGAAATCCAAGTGCCCGCTAGGTAACCTAGATAGTCCAACAGCCCGTTAGGTAACCTACATACTCCAAGTACCCGCTAGGTAACGTAGATAGTTCAAGTGACTGCTAGATAACCTAGATAGTCCAAGTGCCCGCTAGGTAACCTACAAAGTCTAAGTGTCCGCTAAGTAATCTATATAGTCCAAATAACCGCTAGGGAGCCTACATAGTCCAAATGCCCGCTAGGTAACCTAGATAGTCTAAGGGCCCGCTAGGTAACCTACATAGTCCTAGTGCCCCCTAGTTAACCTACATTTTCCAAGTGCCCGATAGGGAACCTACATAGTCCAAGTGCCCACTAGGTAACCTACATAGTCCAAATGCCCTCTACTTAACCTACATAGTCCAAGTGCCCGATAGGGAACCTACATAGTCCAAGTGCCCGCTAGGTAACCTAGATAATCCTAGTGCCCGCTAGGGAACCTTCATAGTCCTAGTGCCAGCTAGGTAACCTAGATAGTCCAAGTGCCCGCTAGTTAACCTAGATAGTCCTAGTGCCCGTTAGTTAATCTAGAGTGTCCAAGTGCCCACTAGGGGACGTACTTAGTCCAAGTGCCCGTTAGCCAACCTACATAGACCAAGGGCCTGCTAGTTAACCTACGTAGTCCATGGTCCGCTAGTTAACCTAGATAGTCCAAGTGCTCGCTAGTTAACCTACATAGTACAAGGGCCCGCTATTGACCTAGATAGTCCAAGTGCCCGCTAGTTAACCTAGATAGTCCAAGTGCCCGCTAGGTAACCTAAGTAGTCCAAATGTCCGATAGGGATCCTACATAGTCCAAGTGCCCGCTAGGTAACCTACATAGTCCAAGTGCCCGTTCTTTAACCGAGATAGTCCAAGTGCCCGCTCGGAAACCTACATAGTCCAAGGGCCCGCTAGGTAACCTAGATAGTCCAAGTGCCCGCTAGGTTACCTAGAGTCCAAGTGCTCGCTAGTTACCCTACATAGTTCAAGTGCCCGCTATGTAACCTAGATAGTCAAAGTGCCCGTTAGGTAACCTAGATAGTCCACGTGCCCGCTAGGTAACTTACATTGTCCACGTTCCCGCTAGGTAAACTAGATACTCAAAGTGCCCGTTACCTAACCTAGATAGTCCAAGTGCCCGCTAAGCAACCTACATAGTCCAAGTGCCCGTTCGTTAACCTAGAAATCCAAGTGCCCGCTAGATAAACTAGACAGTCCAAGTGCCCGCTAGGTTACCTGCATATTCCAAGTGCCCGTTCGTTAACCTAGATAGTCCAAGTGCCCGCTAGGTAACCTACATAGTCCAAGTGCCCGCTAGGTAACCTATATAGTCCAAGTGCCCGCTAGGTAACCTAGATAGTCCAAGGGCCCGCTAGTTAACCTATATAGTCCAAGGGCTCACTTGTTAACTTTGATAGTCCAAGTGCCCGCTAGTTAACCTAGATAGTCCAAGTGCCCGCTAGTTAACCTAGATAGTCCTAGTGCCCGTTAGTTAACCTAGAGTGTCCAAGTGCCCACTAGGGGACGTACTTAGTCCAAGTGCCCGTTCGCTAACCTAGATAGTCCAAGTGCCCGCTAGTTAACATTGATCATCCAAGTGCCCGCTAGTGAACCTACATAGTCCAAGGGCCGGCTAGTTAACCTACGTAGTCCAAGGTCCGCTAGTTAACCTTGATAGTCCAAGTGCCCGCTAGTTAACCTAGATAGTCCAAGTGCCCGCTAGGTAACCTAAGTAGTCCAAATGTCCGATAGGGATCCTACATAGTCCAAGTGCCCGCTAGGTAACCTACATAGTCCAAGTGCCCGTTAGTTAACCTAGATAGTCCAAGTGCCCGCTAGGAAACCTACATAGTCCAAGGGCCCGCTAGGTAACCTAGATAGTCCAAGTGCCCGCTAGGTAATCTAGAGTTCAAGTGCTCGCTACTTATCCTACATAGTCCAAGTGCCCGCTATGTAACATAGATAGTCAAAGTGCCCGTTAGGTAACCTAGATAGTCCAAGTGCCCGCTAGGTAACCTAGATAGTCCAAGTGCCCGCTAGGTAACTTACATTGTCCACGTTCCCGATAGGTAAACTAGATACTCAAAGTGCCCGTTACCTTACCTAGATAGTCCAACTGCCCGCTAAGCAAACTACATAGTCCAAGTGCCCATTCGTTAACCTAGAAATCCAAGTGCCCGCTAGGTAACCTAGACAGTCCAAGTGCCCGCTAGGTTACCTGCATATTCCAAGTGCCCGTTCTTTAACCTAGGTAGTCCAAGTGCTCACTAGGTAACCTACATTGTCCTAGTGCCCCCTAGTTAACCTACATTCTCCAAGTGCCCGTTAGTTAACCTAGATGGTCCAAGTGCCCGCTAGGTAACCTAGATAGTCCAACAGCCCGTTAGGTAACCTACATACTCCAAGTACCCGCTAGGTAACATAGATAGTTCAAGTGACTGCTAGATAACCTAGATAGTCCAAGTGCCCGCTAGGTAACCTACAAAGTCTAAGTGTCCGCTAAGTAATCTTTATAGTCCAAATAACCGCTAGGGAGCCTACATAGTCCAAATGCCCGCTAGGTAACCTAGATAGTCTAAGGGCCCGCTAGGTAACCTACATAGTCCTAGTGCCCCCTAGTTAACCTACATTTTCCAAGTGCCCGATAGGGAACCTACATAGTCCAAGTGCCCACTAGGTAACCTACATAGTCCAAATGCCCTCTAGTTAACCTACATAGTCCAAGTGCCCGATAGGGAACCTACATAGTCCAAGTGCCCGCTAGGTAACCTAGATAATCCTAGTGCCAGCTAGGGAACCTTAATAGTCCTAGTGCCAGCTAGGTAACCTAGATAGTCCAAGTGCCCGCAAGTTAACCTAGATAGTCCTAGTGCCCGTTAGTTAATCTAGAGTGTCCAAGTGCCCACTAGGGGACGTACTTAGTCCAAGTGCCCGTTAGCCAACCTACATAGTCCAAGGGCCTGCTAGTTAACTTACGTAGTCCATGGTCCGCTAGTTAACCTAGATAGTCCAAGTGCTCGCTAGTTAACCTACATAGTAAAAGGGCCCGCTATTGACCTAGATAGTCCAAGTGCCCGCTAGTTAACCTAGATAGTCCAAGTGCCCGTAAGGTAACCTAAATAGTCCAAATGTCCGATAGGGATCCTACATAGTCCAAGTGCCCGCTAGGTAACCTACATAGTCCAAGTGACCGTTCTTTAACCTAGATAGTCCAAGTGCCCGCTAGGAAAACTACATAGTCCAAGGGCCCGCTAGGTAACCTAGATAGTCCAAGTGCCCGCTAGGTAATCTAGAGTCCAAGTGCTCGCTAGTTACCCTACATAGTTCAAGTGCCCGCTATGTAACCTAGATAGTCAAAGTGCCCGTTAGGTAACCTAGATAGTCCACGTGCCCGCTAGGTAACTTACATTGTCCACGTTCCCGCTAGGTAAACTAGATACTCAAAGTGCCCGTTACCTAACCTAGATAGTCCAAGTGCCCGCTAAGCAACCTACATAGTCCAAGTGCCCGTTCGTTAACCTAGAAATCCAAGTGCCCGCTAGGTAAACTAGACAGTCCAAGTGCCCGCTAGGTTACCTGCATATTCCAAGTGCCCGTTCGTTAACCTAGATAGTCCAAGTGCCCACTAGGAAACCTACATAGTCCAAGTGCCCCCTAGGTAACCTATATAGTCCAAGTGCCCGCTAGGTAACCTAGATAGTCCAAGGGCCCGCTAGTTAACCTATATAGTCCAAGGGCTCACTTGTTCACTTTGATAGTCCAAGTGCCCGCTAGTTAACCTAGATCGTCCAAGTGCCCGCTAGTTAACCTAGATAGTCCTAGTGCCCGTTAGTTAAACTAGAGTGTTCAAGTGCCCAATAGGGGACGTACTTAGTCCAAGTGCCCATTCGCTAACCTAGATAGTCCATGGGCCCGCTAGTTAACATTGATCATCCAAGTGCCCGTTAGTTAACCTACATAGTCCAAGGGCCCGCTAGTTAACCTACGTAGTCCAAGGTCCGCTAGTTAACCTAGATAGTCCAAGTGCTCGCTAGTTAACCTACATAGTACATGGGCCCACTAGTTAACCAAGATAGTCCAAGTGCCCACTAGGTAACCTAAGTAGTCCAAATATCCGATAGGGATCCTACATAGTCCAAGTGCCCGCTAGTTAACCTATATTGTCCAAGTGCCCGTTCGTTAACCTAGATAGTCCAAGTGCCTGCTAGGTAACCTAGACTGTCCAAGTGCCCGCTAGGTTACCTACATAGTCCAAGTGCCCGTTCGTTAACCTAGATAGTCCAAGTGCCCGCTAGGAAACCTACATAGTCCAAGGGCCCGCTAGGTAACCTAGATAGTCCAAGTGTCCGCTAGATAACCTAGAGTCCATGTGCTCGTTAGTTAACCTAAATAGTCCAAGTGCCCGCAATGTAACCTAGATAGTCGAAGTGCCCGTTAGGTAACCTAGATAGTACAAGTGCCCGCAATGTAACCTAGATAGTCAAAGTGCCCGTTAGGTAACCTAGATAGTCCAAGTGCCCGCTAGGTAACTTACATTGTCCAAGTTCCCGCTAGGTAAACTAGATACTCAAAGTGCCCGTTACCTAACCTAGATAATCCAAGTGCCCGCTAGGCAACCTACATAGTCCAAGAGCCCGTTCGTTAACCTAGAAGTCCAAGTGCCCCCTAGGTAACCTAGACAGTCCAAGTGCCCGCTAGGTTACCTGCATATTCAAAGTGCCCCCTAGGTAACCTAGATAGTCCAAGTGTCTGCTCTGGAACCTACATAGTCCAAGTGCCTGCTAGGGAACCTACATAGTCGAAGTGCCCGCTCTGGAACATACATATTCCAAGTGCCCTCTAGGGAATCTACATAGTCCAAGGGCCCGCTAGTTAACGTAGATAGTCCAAGTGCCGCTAGGTAATCTACATAGTCCAAAGGCCCGCTAGTTAACCTACATAGTCCAAGTACCCGCTAGTTTACCTAGATCTTTCAAGTGCACGCTTGTTAACCTACATAGTCCAAGGGCCCGCTAGTTAACCTACATAGTCCAAGGGCCCGCTAGTTAACCTACATCGTCCAAGGGCCCGCTAGTTAACCTAGATAGTCCAAGTGCCCGCTAGTTAACCTACATAGTCCAAGTGCCCGCTAGGTAACCTAGACAGTTCAAGTGACCACTAGGTTACCTACATAGTCCAAGTGCCTGTTCGTTAACCTACATAGTCCAAGTGCCCGCTAGGTAACCTATATAGTCCAAATGCCCGCTAGGGACGCTAATAGTCTAAGTGTCCGCTAGTTATCCTAGATAGTCCAAGTGCCCACTAGTTAACCTAGATAGACCAAGTGCCCGCTAGGGAACCTACCTAGTCCAAGTGCCCGATAGGGAACTTACATAGTCCAAGGGCCCGCTAGGGAACCTACATAGTCCATGTGCCCGTTAGTTAACCTAGATAGTCCAATGCCTGCTAGGTAACCTAGATAGTCCAACAGCCCGCTAGGTAACCTACATACTCCAAGAACCCGCTAGGCAACGTAGGTAGTTCAAGTGCCAGCTAGGTAACCTAGATAGTCCAAGTGCCCGCTAGGTAACCTACAAAGTCTAAGTTCCCACAAGGTTATCTATATAGTCCAAATGCCCGCTAGGGAACCTACATAGTCCAAGTGCCCGCTAGGTAACCTAGATAATCCAAGTGCCCGCTAGTTAACCTATATCGTCCAAGTGCCCGCTAGTTAACCTAGATAGTCCTAGTGCCCGTTAGTTAACCTAGAGTGTCCAAATGCCCACTAGGGGACGTACTTAGTCCAAGTGCCCGTTAGCTAACCTAGATAGTCCAAGTGCCCGCTAGTTAACATTGATCATCCAAGTGCCCGCTAGTTAAACTACATAGTCCAAGTGCTCGCTAGTTAACCTACATAGTACAAGGGCCCGCTAGTTGATCTAGATAGTCCAAATGCCCGCTAGGTAACCTACATAGTCCAAGTTCCCACGAGGTAACCTAGATAGTCCAAGTGCCCGTTACCTAACCTAGATAGTCAAATTGCCCGCTATGCAACATACATAGTCCAAGTGCCCGTTTGTTAACCTAGAAGTCCAAGTGCCCGCTAGGTAACCTAGACTCTCCAAGTGCCCGCTAGGTTACCTACATAGTCCAAGTGCCCGCTAGGTAACCTAGATAGTCCAAGGGCCCGCTAGTTAACCTACATAGTCCATGTGCCCAGTAGTTAACTTACATAGTTCAAGTGTCCATAGGGAATATACATAGCCCAAGTGCCCGCTCTGGAACCTACATAGTCCAAGTGCCTGCTAGGGAACCTACATAGTCCAAGTGCCCGCGCTGGAAAATACATAGTCCAAGTGCCCGCTAGGGAATCTACATAGTCCAAGGGCCCGCTAGTTAACGTAGATAGTCCAAGTGCCGCTAGTTAATCTACATAGTCCAAGGGCCCGCTAGTTAACCTACATAGTCCAAGTACCGCTAGTTAACCTAGATCGTCCAAGTGCCCGCGAGGTAACCTGCATAGTCCAAGGGCCCGCTAGTTAACCTACATAGTCCAAGGGCCCGCTAGTTAACCTACATAGTCCAAGTGCCCGCTAGGTAACCTAGATAGTCCAAGGGCCCGCTAGTTAACCTACATAGTCCATGTGCCTGGTAGTTAACTTACATAGTTCAAGTGTCCATAGGGAATATACATAGCCCAAGTGCCCGCTCTGGAACCTACATAGTCCAAGTGCCTGCTAGGGAACCTACATAGTCCAAGTGCCCGCGCTGGAACATACATAGTCCAAGTGCCCGCTAGGGAATCTACATAGTCCAAGGGCCCGCTAGTTAACCTAGATAGTCCAAGGGCCCGCTAGGTAACCTAGATAGTCCAAGTGTCCGCTAGACAACCTAGAGTCCATGTGCTCGCTAGTTAACCTAGATCGTCCAAGTGCCCGCAATGTAACCTAGATAGTCAAAGTGCCCGTTAGGTAACCTAGATAGTCCAAGTGCCCGCAATGTAACCTAGATAGTCAAAGTGCCCGTTAGGTAACCTAGATAGTCCAAGTGCCCGCTAGGTAACTTACATAGTCCAAGTTCCCGCTAGGTAAACTAGATACTCAAAGTGTTCGTTACCTAACCTAGATAGTCCAAGTGCCCGCTAGGCAACCTACATAGTCCAAGAGCCCGTTCGTTAACCTAGAAGTCCAAGTGCCCCCTAGGTAACCTAGACAGTCCAAGTGCCCGCTAGGTTACCTGCATATTCCAAGTGCCCATTCGTTAACCTAGATAGTCCAAGTACCCACTAGGTAACCTACATAGTCCAAGTGCCCGTTAGGTAACCTATATAGTCCAAGTGCCCGCTAGGTAACCGAGATAGTCCAAGGGCCCGCTAGTTAACCTACATAGTCCAAGGGCTCACTTGTTCACTTTGATAGTCCAAGTGCCCGCTAGTTAACCTAGATCTTCCAAGTGCCCGCTAGTTAACCTAGATTGTCCAAGTACCCGCTAGTTAACCTACATAGTCCAAGGGCCCACTAGTTAACCTAGATAGACCAAGTGTCCTCTAGTCAACCTACATAGTCAAAGTGCCCGCTAGTTAACCTATATACCAAGTGCCCGCTATGTAACCTAGATATTCTAAGGGCACGCTAGTTAACCTATATCGTCCAAGTGCCCGCTAGGCAACCTAGATAGTCCAAGTGCCCGCTAAGGAACCTACATAGTCCAATTGCAGGCTAGTTATTGTAGATAGTCCAAGTACCCGCTAGTTAACCTAGATAGTCCAAGTGCCTGCTAGGTAACCTACATAGTGCAAGTGTCCGCTAGTTAACCTACATATTCCAAGTGCCTGCTAGTTAACATAGATAGTCCAAGTGCCCGCTAGGGAACGTACATAGTCCAAGTGCCCGCTAGGTAACCTAGATACTGCAAGTGCCCGCTAGTTAACCTAGATAGTTCAAGTACCCTCTAGGTAACCTAGATTGTCCAAGGGCCCCCTAGTTAGCCTACATAGCCCAAGTGTCTGCTAGGTAACCTAGAGAGTCCAAGTACTGCTAGTTAATCTACATAGTCCAAGGGCCCGCTAGTTAACCTACATAGTCCAAGTGCCGCTAGGGAACCTAGATAGTCCAAGTGCCCGCTCTGGAACCTACATAGTCCAAGTGCCTGCTAGGGAACCTACATAGTCGAAGTGCCCGCTCTGGAACATACATATTCCAAGTGCCCGCTAGGGAATCTGCATAGTCCAAGGGCCCGCTAGTTAACGTAGATAGTCCAAGTGCCGCTAGGTAATCTACATAGTCCAAAGGCCCGCTAGTTAACCTACATAGTCCAAGTACCCGCTAGTTTACCTAGATCTTTCAAGTGCACGCTTGTTAACCTACATAGTCCAAGGGCCCGCTAGTTAACCTACATAGTCCAAGGGCCCGCTAGTTAACCTACATCGTCCAAGGGCCCGCTAGTTAACCTAGATAGTCCAAGTGCCCGCTAGGTAACCTAGACAGTTCAAGTGACCACTAGGTTACCTACATAGTCCAAGTGCCTGTTCGTTAACCGACATAGTCCAAGTGCCCGCTAGGTAACCTATATAGTCCAAATGCCCGCTAGGGACCCTAATAGTCTAAGTGTCCGCTAGTTATCCTAGATAGTCCAAGTGCTTGCTAGTTAACCTAGATAGTCCAAGTGCCCACTAGTTAACCTAGATAGACCAAGTGCCCGCTAGGGAACCTACGTAGTCCAAGTGCCCGATAGGGAACTTACATAGTCCAAGGGCCCGCTAGGGAACCTACATAGTCCATGTGCCCGTTAGTTAACCTAGATAGTCCAATGCCTGCTAGGTAACCTAGATAGTCCAACAGCCCGCTAGGTAACCTACATACTCCAAGAACCCGCTAGGCAACGTAGGTAGTTCAAGTGCCAGCTAGGTAACCTAGATAGTCCAAGTGCCCGCTAGGTAACCTACAAAGTCTAAGTTCCCACAAGGTTATCTATATAGTCCAAATGCCCGCTAGGGAACCTACATAGTCCAAGTGCCCGCTAGGTAACCTAGATAATCCAAGTGCCCGCTAGTTAACCTATATCGTCCAAGTGCCCGCTAGTTAACCTAGATAGTCCTAGTGCCCGTTATTTAACCTAGAGTGTCCAAGTGCCCACTAGGGGACGTGCTTAGTCCAAGTGCCCGTTAGCTAACCTAGATAGTCCAAGTGCCCGCTAGTTAACATTGATCATCCAAGTGCCCGCTAGTTAAACTACATAGTCCAAGTGCTCGCTAGTTAACCTACATAGTACAAGGGCCCGCTAGTTGACCTAGATAGTCCAAGTGCCCGCTAGGTAACCTACATAGTCCAAGTTCCCACGAGGTAACCTAGATAGTCCAAGTGGCCATTACCTAACCTAGATAGTCCAATTGCCCGCTATGCAACATACATAGTCCAAGTGCCCGTTTGTTAACCTAGAAGTCCAAGTGCCCGCTAGGTAACCTAGACTCTCCAAGTGCCCGCTAGGTTACCTACATAGTCCAAGTGCCCGCTAGGTAACCTAGATAGTCCAAGGGCCCGCTAGTTAACCTACACAGTCCATGTGCCCGGTAGTTAACTTACATAGTTCAAGTGTCCATAGGGAATATACATAGCCCAAGTGCCCGCTCTGGAACCTACATAGTCCAAGTGCCTGCTAGGGAACCTACATAGTCCAAGTGCCCGCTAGGGAATCTACATAGTCCAAGGGCCCGCTAGTTAACGTAGATAGTTCAAGTGCCGCTTGTTAATCTACATAGTCCACGGGCCCGCTAGTTAACCTACATAGTCCAAGTACCCGCTAGTTAACCTAGATCGTCCAAGTGCCCGCGAGGTAACCTACATAGTCCAAGGGCCCGCTAGTTAACCTACATAGTCCAAGGGCCCGCTAGTTAACCTACATAGTCCAAGTGCCCGCTAGGTAACCTAGACAGTTCAAGTGACCACTAGGTTACCTACATAGTCCAAGTGCCCGTTCGTTAACCTACATAGTCCAAATGCCCGCTAGGTAACCAATATAGTCCAAATGCCCGCTAGGGGCCCTAATAGTCCAAATGCCCGCTAGGTAACCTACATAGTCCAAGGGACCCTTTCGTTAACCTAGATAGTCCAAGTGCTCGCTAGTTAACCTAGATGTACCAAGTGTCCGCTAGGGAACCTATCTAGTCCAAGTACCCGCTAGGAATCCTACATAGTCCAAGTGCCCGCTAGGTAACATAGATAGTCCAAGTGCCCGCTAGGGAATGTCCATAGTCCAAGTGCTCGCTAGTTAACCTAAATAGTCCAAGTGCCCGCTAGTTAACCTAGATAGACCAAGTGCCCGCTAGGGAACCTACCTAGTCCAAGTGCCCGATAGGGAACCTACATAGTCCAAGTGCCCGTTTGTTAACCTAGATAGTCCAATGCCTGCTAGGTAACCTAGATAGTCCAACAGCCCGCTAGGTAACCTACATACTCAAAGAACCGGCTAGGCAACGTAGATAGTTCAAGTGCCAGCTAGGTAACCTAGATAGTCCAAGTGCCCGCTAGGTAACCTACAAAGTCTATGTGCCCGCTAGGTTATCTATATAGTCCAAATGCCCGCTAGGGAACCTACATAGTTCAAGTACCCGCTAGGTAACCTAGATCGTCAAAGGGCCCCCTAGTTAGCCTACATAGTCCAAGTGCGCGCTAGGTAACCTAGATTGTCCAAGTTCCCGCTCGGTAGCCTAGACAGTCCAAGTGCCCTTTAGGGAACCTTGATAGTCCAAGGGCCCGCTAGTAAACCTACATAGTCCATGGGCCCGCTAGTTAACCTTCATAATGCAAGTGTCCGCTACTTTACCTACATATTCCAAGTGCCCGCTAGTTAACCTACATAATCTAAGTGCCCGTTGGCGAACCTAGATAGTCCAAGGGCCCGCTAGTTGACCTACATAGTCCATGTGCCCGCTAGTTAACCTAGATAGTCCAAGTGCCTACTAGGTAACCTACATAGTGCAAGTGTCCGCTAGTTAACCTACATAGTCCAAGAGCCCGCTAGTTAACATAGATAGTCCAAGTGCCCGCTAGGGAACCCACATAGTCCAAGTACCCGCTAGAAAACCTAGATAGTTCAAGTACCCGCTAGGGAACCTAGATCGTCAAAGGTCCCCCTAGTTAGCCTACATAGTCCAAGTGCGCGCTAGGTAACCTAGATTGTCCAAGTTCCCGCTCGGTAGCCTAGACAGTCCAAGTGCCCTTTAGGGAACCTTGATAGTCCAAGGGCCCGCTAGTAAACCTACATAGTCCATGGGCCCGCTAGTTAACCTTCATAGTGCAAGTGTCCGCTACTTTACCTACATATTCCAAGTGCCCGCTAGTTAACCTACATAATCTAAGTGCCCGTTGGCGAACCTAGATAGTCCAAGGGCCCGCTAGTTGACCTACATAGTCCATGTGCCCGCTAGTTAACCTAGATAGTCCAAGTGCCTACTAGGTAACCTACATAGTGCAAGTGTCCGCTAGTTAACCTACATAGTCCAAGAGCCCGCTAGTTAACATAGATAGTCCAAGTGCCTGCTAGGGAACCCACATAGTCCAAGTACCCGCTAGAAAACCTAGATAGTTCAAGTACCCGCTAGGGAACCTAGATCGTCAAAGGGCCCCCTAGTTAGCCTACATAGTCCAAGTGCCCTTTAGGGAACCTAGATAGTGCAAGGGCCCGATAGTAAACCTACATAGTCCATGGGCCCGCTAGTTAACCTTCATAGTGCAAGTGTCCGCTACTTAACCTACATATTCCAAGTTCCCGCTAGTTAACCTACATAATCTAAGTGCCCGTTGGCTAACCTAGATAGTCCAAAGGCCCGCTAGTTGACCTATATAGTCAAAGTGCCAGCTAGGTAACCTAGATAGTACAAGTGCCCGCTAGGGAACCTAGATAGTCCAAGTGCCTGTTAGCTAACCTAGATAGTCCAAGTGGCAGCTAGGTAACCTACATAGTCCAAGTGCCCGTTCGTTAACCTAGATAATCCAAGTGCCCGTTCGTTAACCTAGATAATCCAAATGCCCACTAGCTAACCTAGACAGTCGAAGTGCCCGCTAGTTAACCTACATAGTCCATGTGCCCGATAGGGAACCTACATAATCCAAGTGCCTGCCAGGCAACCTGCATAGTCCAAGTGCCCGTTAGTTAACCTAGATAGTCAAAGTGCCTGCTAGGTAACCTAGATAGTCCAAGTGCCCGCTAGGTAACCTACATAGTCCAAGTGCCCGCTAGGTAACCTAAATAGTCCAAATGCCCGCTAGGGAAACTACATAGTCCAAGTGCCCGCTAGTTAACCTAGATAGTCCAAGTGCCTGCTAATAACCTACATAATCCATGGGCCCGCTAGTTAGCCTACATAGTGCAAGGGTCCGCTAGTTAACCTATATCATCCAAGGGCCCGCTAGTTAACCTAGATAGTCCAAGTGCCCGCTAGTTAACCTACATAGTCTAAGTGCCCGCTAGGTAACCAAGACAGTTCAAGTAACCACTAGGTTACCTACAGAGTCCAAGTGCCCGTTCGTTAACCTACATAGTCCAAGTGCCCGCTAGGTAACCAATATAGTCCAAATGCCCGCTAGGGGCCCTAATAGTCCAAATGCCCGCTAGTTAACCTAGATAGTCCAAGTTCTCGCTAGTTAACCTAGATAATCCAAGTGCCCGCTAGTTAACCTAGATAGACCAATTGCCCGCTAGGGAACCTATCTAGTCCAAGTACCCGCTAGGAAACGTACATAGTCCATGTGCCCGCTAGGTAACGTACATAGTCCAAGTGCTCGCTAGGTAACGTAGATAGTCCAAGTGCCCGCTTGGGAACGTACATAGTCCAAGTGCCCGCTAGGTAACCTAGATAGTCCAAGTGCCCGCTAGTTAACCTACATAGTCCAAGTGCCTGCTAGGTAACCTACATAGTCCATGTGCCCACTAGTTAACCTACATAGTCCAGGTTCCCCCTAGGTAACCTAGATAGTCCAATGGCCCGCTAGGTAACCTACATAGTCCAAATGCCCTATAGGGAACTTATATATTGTCCAAGTGCCCGCTATGTAACCTACATAGTCCAAGTGCCCGCTAGTTAACCTACATAGTCCTATGCCTGCTAGTTAACCTACATAGTCCAAGTGCCCGATAGGGAACCTACATAATCCAAGTGCCCGCTAGGGAACCTACAAAGTCCAAGTGCCTGTTAGTTAACCTAGATAGTCCAAATGCCTGCTAGGGAACCCACATAGTCCAAGTGCTCGCTAGGGAACCTACATAGTCCAAAGGCCCGCTAGGGAACCTACATAGTCCAAGTGCCCGTTAGTTAACCTAGATAGTCCCAGTGCCCGCTTGGTAACGTAGATAGTCCAACAGCCACCTAGGTAACCTACATACACCAAGAACCCACTATAACGTAGATACGTCAAGTGCCAGCTAGGTAACCTAGATAGTTCTTGTGCCCGTTACCTAACCTAGATAGTCCAATTGCCCGCTATGCAACATACATAGTCCAACTGCCCGTTCTTTAACCTAGAAGTCCAAGTTCCTGCTAGGTAACCTAGACTCTCCAAGTGCCTGCTAGGTTACCTACATAGTCCAAATGCCCGTTCGGTAACCTAGATAGTGCAAGTGCCCGGTAGTTAACCTAGATAGTCAAAGTGCCCGCTAGGTAACCTAGATAGTCCAAGGGCCCGCTAGTTAACCTACATAGTCCAAGTGCCCGGTAGTTAACTTACATAGTTCAAGTGTCCGTAGGGAACATACAGAGTCCAAGTGCCCGCTAGGGAACATACATAGTCCAAGTGCCCGCTAGGGAATCTACATAGTCCAAGGGCCCGCTAGTTAATGTAGATAGTCCAAGTGACGCTAGTTAATCTACATAGTCCAAGGGCCCGCTAGTTAACCTACATAGTCCAAGGGCCCGCTAGTTAATCTACATCGTCCAAGGGCCTTCTAGTTAACCTAGATAGTCCAAGTGCCCGCTAGTTAACCTACATAGTCCAAGTGCCCGCGAGGTAGCCTAGACATTTCAAGTGACCACTAGGTTACCTACATAGTCCAAGTGCCCTTTCGTTAACTTACATAGTCCAAGTGCCCGCTAGGTAACCAATATAGTCCAAATGCCCGCTAGGGGCCCTAATAGTCCAAATGTCCGCTAGTTAACCTAGATAGTCCAAGTGCCCGCTAGTTAACCTAGATAGACCAAGTGCCCGCTAGGGAACCTATCTAGTCCAAGTACCCGCTAGGAAACGTACATAGTCCAAGTGCCCGCTAGGTAACATACATAGTCTAAGTGCCCGCTAGGTAACGTAAATAGTCCAAGGGCCTGCTAGGGAACGTACATAGTCCACGTGCCTGCTAGGTAACCTAGATAGTCCAAGTGCCCCCTAGTTAACCTACATAGTCCAGGTTCCCCCTAGGTAACCTAGATCGTCCAAGGGCCCGCTAGGTAACCTACATTGTCCTAGTGCCCCCTAGTTAACCTACATTCTCCAAGTGCCCGATAGCGAACCTACATAGTCCAAGTGCCCGCTAGGTAACCCACATGGTCTAAATGCCCGCTAGTTAACCTACATAGTCCAAGTGCCTGATACGGAACCTACATAATCCAAGTGCCCGCTAGGGAACCTACATAGTCCAAGTGCCCGTTAGTTAACCTAGATAGTCCAAGTGCCCGCTAGGTAACCTAGATAGTCCAACAGCCCGGTAGGTAACCTACATACTCCAAGTACCCGCTAGGTAATGTAGATAGTTCAAGTGCCTGCAAGGTAACCGAGATAGTCCAAGTGCCCGCTAGGTAACCTACAACGTATAAGTGCCCGCTAAGTAATCTATATAGTCCAAATAACCGCTAGGGAGCCTACATAGTCCAAATGCCCGCTAGGTAACCTAGATAGTCTAAGGGCCCGCTAGGTAACCTACATAGTCCTAGTGCCCCCTAGTTAACCTACATTTTCCAAGTGCCCGATAGGGAACCTACATAGTCCAAGTGCCCGCTCGTAACCTACATAGTACAAATGCCGTCTAGTTAACCTACATAGTCCAAGTTCCCGATAGGGAACCTACATAATCCAAGTGCCCGCTAGTTGACCTACATAGTCCAAGTGCCCGCTAGGTAACCTAGATAGTCCTAGTGCCCGCTAGGGAACCTTCATAGTCCTAGTGCCAGCTAGGTAACCTAGATAGTCCAAGTGCCCGCTAGTTAACCTAGATAGTCCTAGTGCCCGTTAGTTAACCTAGAGTGTCCAAGTGCCCACTAGGGGACGTACTTAGTCCAAGTGCCCGTTAGCTAACCTAGATAGTCCAAGTACCCGCTAGTTAACATTGATCATCCAAGTGCCCGCTGGTTAACCTACATAGTCCAAGGGCCCGCTAGTTAACCTACGTAGTCCAAGGTCCGCTAGTTAACCTAGATAGTCCAAGTGCTCGCTAGGTAACCTACATAGTACAAGGGCCCGCTAGTTGACCTAGATAGTCCAAGTGCCCGCTAGTTAACCTAGATAGTCCAAGTGCCCGCTAGGTAACCTAAGTAGTCCAAATGTCCGATAGGGATCCTACATAGTCCAAGTGCCCGCTAGGTAACCTACATAGTCCAAGTGCCCGTTCGTTAACCTAGATAGTCCAAGTGCCCGCTAGGAAACCTACATAGTTCAAGGGCCCGCTAGGTAACCTAGACAGTTCAAGTGACCGCTAGGTTACCCACATAGTCCAAGTGCCCATTCGTTAACCTACATAGTCCAAGTGCCCGCTAGGTAACCAATATAGTCCAAATGCCCGCTAGGGGCCCAAATATTCCAAATGCCCGCTAGTTAACCTAGATAGTCCAAGTGCTCGCTAGTTAACCTAGATATTCCCAGAGCCCGCTAGTTAACCTAGATAGACCCAGTGCCCGCTAGGGAACCTATCTAGTCCAAGTACCCGCTAGGAAACGCACATAGTCCAAGTGCCCGCTAGGTAACGTACATAGTCCAAGTGCCCGCTAGGTAACGTAGATAGTCCAAGTGCCCGCTAGGGAACGTACATAGTCCAAATGCCCGCTAGGGAACCTAGATAGTCCAAGTGCCCGCTAGGTAACCTACATAGTCCAAGTGCCCGCTAGGTAACCTAGATAGTGCAAGTGCCCGCTAGTTAAAGTAGATAGTTGAAGTACCCGCTAGGTAACCTAGATCGTCCAAGGGCCCCCTGGTTAGCCTACATAGTCCAAGTGCCCGCTAGGCAACCTAGATAGTCCAAGTGCCCGTTCGGTAACCTAGATAGTCTAAGTGCCCTTTAGGGAACCTAGATAGTCCAAGGGCCCGCTAGTAAACCTACATAGTCCATGGGCCCGCTAGTTAACCTACATAGTGCAAGTGTCCGCTAGTTAACCTACATATTCCAAGTGCCCGCTATTTAACCTACATAATCTAAGTGCCAGCTAGGTAACCTAGATAGTACAAGTGCCTGTTAGGGAATCTAGATAGTCCAAGTGCCTGTTAGCTAACCTAGATAGTCCAAGTGGCGGCTAGGTAACCTATATAGTCCAAGTGTCCGTTCGTTAACCTAGATCATCCAAGTGCCCGCTAGGTAACCTAGACAGTCCAAGTGCCCGCTAGTTAACCTACATAGTCCAAGTGCCCGATAGGGAATCTACATAATCCAAGTGCCCGCTCGGCAACCTACATACTCCAGGTGCCCGTTAGTTAACCTAGATAGTCAAAGTTCCTGCTAGGTAACCTAGATAGTCCAAGTGCCTGCTAGGTAACCTACATAGTCCAAGTTCCCGATGGTAACCTAAATAGTCCAAATGCCTGCTAGGGAAACTACATAGGCCAAGTGCCTGCTAGTTAACCTAGATAGTCCAAGTGCCTGATAGTAAACCTACATAATCCATGGGCCCGCTAGTTAACCTACATAGTGCAAGGGCCCGCTAGTTAACCTAGATCGTGCAAGTGTCCACTAGTTAGCCTATATAGTCCAAGTGCCCGCTAGTTAACCTATATACCAAGTGCCCGCTACATAACCTAGATAGTCCAAGGGCACGCTAGTTAACCTACATAGTGCAAGTGCCCGCTAGGCAACCTAGATAGTCCAAGTGCCCGCTAAGGAACCTACATAGTCCAAGTGCACGCTAGTTAACCTATATAGTCCAAGTGCCCGCTAGTTAACATAGATAGTCCAAGTGCCTGCTAGGTAACCTACATAGTGCAAGTGTCCGCTAGTTAACCTACATAGTCCAAGTGCCCGCTAGTTGACCTAGATAGTTCAAGTACCCGCTAGGTAATCTAGATAGTCCAAGGGCCCCCTAGTTGGCCTACATAGTCCAAGTGCCCGGTAGGTAACCTAGATAGTCCACATGCCTTTTCGGTAACCTAGATAGTCCAAGTGCCCTTTAGGGAACCTAGATAGTCGAAGGGCCCGCAAGTAAACCTACATAGTCCAAGGGCCCGCTAGATAACCTACATATTCCAAGTGCCCGCTAGTTAACCTACATAATCTAAGTGCCCGTTAGCTAACCTAGATAGTCCAAGGGAACGCTAGTTGACCTATATAGTCCAAGTGCCTGTTAGGTATCCTAGATAGTACAAGTGCCCGCTAGGTAACCTAGATAGTCCAACTGCCCGTTAGTTAACCTAGATAGTCCAAGTGCCCACTAGGGGACGTACTTAGTCCATGTGCCCATTAGCTAACCTAGATAGTCCAAGTGCCCGCTAGTTAACATTGATCATCCAAGTGCCTGCTAGTTAACCTAGATAGTCCAAGTGCCCTCTAGTTAACCTAGATCGTCCAAGTGCCCGCTAGTTAACCTACATAGTCCAAAGGCCCGCTAGTTAACCTACATAGTCCAAGGTCCGCTAGTTAACCTAGATAGTCCAAGTGCTCGCTAGTTAACCTACATAGTACAAGGGCCCACTAGTTGACCTAGATAGTCCAAGTGCCCGCTAGCTAACCTAGATATTCTAAGTGCCCGCTAGGTAACCTAAGTAGTCCAAATATCCGATAGGGATCCTACATAGTCCAAGTGCCCTCTAGGTAACCTACATTGTCCAAGTGCCCGTTCGTTAACCTAGATAGTCCAAGTGCCCGCTAGGTAACCTAGACGGTCCACGTGCCCGCTAGGTTACCTACATAGTCCAAGTGCCCGTTCGTTAACCTAGATAGTCCAAGTGCCCACTAGGTAACCTACATAGTCCAAGTGCCCGCTAGGTAACCTATAAAGTCCAAGTGCCCGCTAGGTAACCTAGATAGTCCAAGGGCCCGCTAGTTAACCTATATAGTCCAAGGGCTCACTCGTTAACTTAGATAGTCCAAGTGCCCGCTAGTTAACCTAGATCATCCAAGTGCCCGCTAGTTAACCTAGATAGTCCTAGTGCCCGTTAGTTAACCTAGAGTGTCCAAGTGCCCACTAGGGGACGTACTTAGTCCACGTGCCCGTTAGCTAACCTAGATAGTCCAAGTGCCCGCTAGTTAACATTGAATATCCTAGTGTCCGTTAGTTAACCTATATAGTCCAAGGGCCCGCTAGTTAACCTACGTAGTCCAAGGTCCGCTAGTTAACCTAGATAGTCCAAGTGCTCGCTAGTTAACCTACATAGTACAAGGGCCCACTAGTTAACCAAGATAGTCCAAGTGCCCGCTAGGTAACCTAAGTAGTCCAAATATCCGATAGGGATCCTACATAGTCCACGTGCCCGCTAGTTAACCTACATTGTCCAAGTGCCCGTTCGTTAACCTAGATAGTCCAAGTGCCCGCTAGGTAACCTAGACTGTCCAAGTGCCCGCTAGGTTACCTACATAGTACAAGTGCCCGTTCGTTAACCTAGATAGTCCAAGTGCCCGCTAGGAAACCTACATAGTCCAAGGGCCCGCTAGGTAACCTAGATAGCCCAAGTGTCCGCTAGATAACCTAGAGTCCATGTGCCCCTTAGTTAACCTAAATAGTCCAAGTGCCCGCAATGTAACCTAGATAGTCAAAGTGCCCGTTAGGTAACCTAGATAGTACAAGTGCCCGCAATGTAACCTAGATAGTCAAAGTGCCCGTTAGGTAACCTAGATAGTCCAAGTGCCCGCTAGGTAACTTACATTGTCCAACTTCCCGCTAGGTAAACTAGATACTCAAAGTGCCCGTTACCTAACCTAGATAGTGCAAGTGCCCGCTAGGCAACCTACATAGTCCAAGAGCCCGTTCGTTAACCTAGAAGTCCAAGTGCCCCCTAGGTAACCTAGACAGTCCAAGTGCCCGCTAGGTTACCTGCATATTCCAAGTGCCCATTCGTTAACCTAGATAGCCCAAGTACCCACTATGTAACCTACATAGTCCAAGTGCCCGTTAGGTAACCTATATAGTCCAAGTGCCCGCTAGGTAACCTAGATAGTCCAAGGGCCCGCTAGTTAACCTACATAGTCCAAGGGCCCGCTAGTAAAACTACATCGTCCAAGGGCCCGCTAGTTAACCTAGAAAGTCCAAGTGCCCGCTAGTTAACCTACATAGTCCAAGTGCCCGCTAGGTAACGTAGACAGTTCAAGTGACCACTAGGTTACCTACATAGTCCAAGTGCCTGTTCGTTAACCGACATAGTCCAAGTGCCCGCTAGGTAACCTATATAGTCCAAATGCCCGCTAGGGACCCTAATAGTCTAAGTGTCCGCTAGTTATCCTAGATAGTCCAAGTGCTTGCTAGTTAACCTAGATAGTCCAAGTGCCCACTAGTTAACCTAGATAGACCAAGTGCCCGCTAGGGAACCTACCTAGTCCACGTGCCCGATAGGGAACTTACATAGTCCAAGGGCCCGCTAGGGAACCTACATAGTCCATGTGCCCGTTAGTTAACCTAGATAGTCCAATGCCTGCTAGGTAACCTAGATAGTCCAACAGCCCGCTAGGTAACCTACATACTCCAAGAACCCGCTAGGCAACGTAGGTAGTTCAAGTGCCAGCTAGGTAACCTAGATAGTCCAAGTGCCCGCTAGGTAACCTACAAAGTCTAAGTTCCCACAAGGTTATCTATATAGTCCAAATGCCCGCTAGGGAACCTACATAGTCCAAGTGCCCGCTAGGTAACCTAGATAATCCAAGTGCCCGCTAGGTAACCTATATCGTCCAAGTGCCCGCTAGTTAACCTAGATAGTCCTAGTGCCCGTTAGTTAACCTAGAGTGTCCAAGTGCCCACTAGGGGACGTACTTAGTCCAAGTGCCCGTTAGCTAACCTAGATAGTCCAAGTGCCCGCTAGTTAACATTGATCATCCAAGTGCCCGCTAGTTAAACTACATAGTCCAAGTGCTCGCTAGTTAACCTACATAGTACAAGGGCCCGCTAGTTGACCTAGATAGTCCAAGTGCCCGCTAGGTAACCTACATAGTCCAAGTTCCCACGAGGTAACCTAGATAGTCCAAGTGCCCGTTACCTAACCTAGATAGTCCAATTGCCCGCTATGCAACATACATAGTCCAAGTGCCCGTTTGTTAACCTAGAAGTCCAAGTGCCCGCTAGGTAACCTAGACTCTCCAAGTGCCCGCTAGGTTACCTACATAGTCCAAGTGCCCGCTAGGTAACCTAGATAGTCCAAGGGCCCGCTAGTTAACCTACATAGTCCATGTGCCCGGTAGTTAACTTACATAGTTCAAGTGTCCATAGGGAATATACATAGCCCAAGTGCCCGCTCTGGAACATACATAGTCCAAGTGCCTGCTAGGGAACCTACATAGTCCAAGTGCCCGCGCTGGAACATACATAGTCCAAGTGCCCGCTAGGGAATCTACATAGTCCAAGGGCCCGCTAGTTAACGTAGATAGTCCAAGTGCCGCTAGTTAATCTACATAGTCCAAGGGCCCGCTAGTTAACCTACATAGTCCAAGTACCCGCTAGTTAACCTAGATCTTCCAAGTGCCCGCGAGGTAACCTGCATAGTCCAAGGGCCCGCTAGTTAACCTACATAATCCAAGGGCCCGCTAGTTAACCTACGTAGTCCAAGTGCCCACTAGGTAACCTAGATAGTCCAAGGGCCCGCTAGTTAACCTACATAGTCCATGTGCCCGGCAGTTAACTTACATAGTTCAAGTGTCCATAGGGAATATACATAGCCCAAGTGCCCGCTCTGGAACGTACATAGTCCAAGTGCCTGCTAGGGAACCTACATAGTCCAAGTGCCCGCGCTGGAACATACATAGTCCAAGTGCCCGCTAGGGAATCTACATAGTCCAAGGGCCCGCTAGTTAACCTAGATAGTCCAAGGGCCCGCTAGGTAACCTAGATAGTCCAAGTGTCCGCTAGACAACCTAGAGTCCATGTGCTCGCTAGTTAACCTAGATCGTCCAAGTGCCCGCAATGTAACCTAGATAGTCAAAGTGCCCGTTAGGTAACCTAGATAGTCCAAGTGCCCGCAATGTAACCTAGATAGTCAAAGTGCCCGCTAGGGAACCTTCATAGTCCTAGTGCCAGCTAGGTAACCTAGATAGTCCAAGTGCCCGCTAGTTAACCTAGATAGTCCTAGTGCCCGTTAGTTAACCTAGAGTGTCCAAGTGCCCACTAGGGGACGTACTTAGTCCAAGTGCCCGTTAGCTAACCTAGATAGTCCAAGTGCCCGGTAGTTAACATTGATCATCCATGTGCCCGCTGGTTAACCTACATAGTCCAAGGGCCCGCTAGTTAATCTACGTAGTCCAAGGTCCGCTAGTTAACCTAGATAGTCCAAGTGCTCGCTAGGTAACCTACATAGTACAAGGGCCCGCTAGTTGACCTAGATAGTCCAAGTGCCCGCTAGTTAACCTAGATAGTCCAAGTGCCCGCTAGGTAACCTAAGTAGTCCAAATGTCCGATAGGGATCCTACATAGTCCAAGTGCCCGCTAGGTAACCTACATAGTCCAAGTGCCCGTTCGTTAACCTAGATAGTCCAAGTGCCCGCTAGGAAACCTACATAGTTCAAGGGCCCGCTAGGTAACCTAGACAGTTCAAGTGACCGCTAGGTTACCCACATAGTCCAAGTGCCCGTTAGTTAACCTTCATATTCCAAGTGCCCGCTAGGTAACCAATATAGTCCAAATGCCCGCTAGGGGCCCAAATATTCCAAATGCCCGCTAGTTAACCTAGATAGTCCAAGTGCTCGCTAGTTAACCTAGATATTCCCAGTGCCCGCTAGTTAACCTAGATAGACCCAGTGCCAGCTAGGGAACCTATCTAGTCCAAGTACCCGCTAGGAAACGCACATAGTCCAAGTGCCCGCTAGGTAACGTACATAGTCCAAGTGCCCGCTAGGTAACGTAGATAGTCCAAGTGCCCGCTAGGGAACGTACATAGCCCAAATGCCCGCTAGGGAACCTAGATAGTCCAAGTGCCCGCTAGGTAACCTACATAGTCCAAGTGCCCGCTAGGTAACCTAGATAGTGCAAGTGCCCGCTAGTTAAAGTAGATAGTTGAAGTACCCGCTAGGTAACCTAGATCGTCCAAGGGCCCCCTGGTTAGCCTACATAGTCCAAGTGCCCGCTAGGCAACCTAGATAGTCCAAGTGCCCGTTCGGTAACCTAGATAGTCTAAGTGCCCTTTAGGGAACCTAGATAGTCCAAGGGCCCGCTAGTAAACCTACATAGTCCATGGGCCCGCTAGTTAACCTACATAGTGCAAGTGTCCGCTAGTTAACCTACATATTCCAAGTGCCCGCTATTTAACCTACATAATCTAAGTGCCAGCTAGGTAACCTAGATAGTACAAGTGCCTGTTAGGGAATCTAGATAGTCCAAGTACCTGTTAGCTAACCTAGATAGTCCAAGTGGCGGCTAGGTAACCTATATAGTCCAAGTGTCCGTTCGTTAACCTAGATCATCCAAGTGCCCGCTAGGTAACCTAGACAGTCCAAGTGCCCGCTAGTTAACCTACATAGTCCAAGTGCCCGATAGGGAATCTACATAATCCAAGTGCCCGCTCGGCAACCTACATACTCCAGGTGCCCGTTAGTTAACCTAGATAGTCAAAGTTCTTGCTAGGTAACCTAGATAGTCCAAGTGCCCGCTAGGTAACCTACATAGTCCAAGTTCCCGATGGTAACCTAAATAGTCCAAATGCCTGCTAGGGAAACTACATAGGCCAAGTGCCTGCTAGTTAACCTAGATAGTCCAAGTGCCTGATAGTAAACCTACATAATCCATGGGCCCGCTAGTTAACCTACATAGTGCAAGGGCCCGCTAGTTAACCTAGATCGTGCAAGTGTCCGCTAGTTAGCCTATATAGTCCAAGTGCCCGCTAGTTAACCTATATACCAAGTGCCCGCTACGTAACCTAGATAGTCCAAGGGCACGCTAGTTAACCTACATAGTGCAAGTGCCCGCTAGGCAACCTAGATAGTCCAAGTGCCCGCTAAGGAACCTACATAGTCCAAGTGCACGCTAGTTAACCTATATAGTCCAAGTGCCCGCTAGTTAACATAGATAGTCCAAGTGCCTGCTAGGTAACCTACATAGTGCAAGTGTCCGCTAGTTAACCTACATAGTCCAAGTGCCCGCTAGTTGACCTAGATAGTTCAAGTACCCGCTAGGTAATCTAGATAGTCCAAGGGCCCCCTAGTTGGCCTACATAGTCCAAGTGCCCGGTAGGTAACCTAGATAGTCCACATGCCTTTTCGGTAACCTAGATAGTCCAAGTGCCCTTTAGGGAACCTAGATAGTCGAAGGGCCCGCAAGTAAACCTACATAGTCCAAGGGCCCGCTAGATAACCTACATATTCCAAGTGCCCGCTAGTTAACCTACATAATCTAAGTGCCCGTTAGCTAACCTAGATAGTCCAAGTGTCCGCTAGACAACCTAGAGTCCATGTGCTCGCTAGTTAACCTAGATCGTCCAAGTGCCCGCAATGTAACCTAGATAGTCAAAGTGCCCGTTAGGTAACCTAGATAGTCCAAGTGCCCGCAATGTAACCTAGATAGTCAAAGTGCCCGCTAGGGAACCTTCATAGTCCTAGTGCCAGCTAGGTAACCTAGATAGTCCAAGTGCCCGCTAGTTAACCTAGATAGTCCTAGTGCCCGTTAGTTAACCTAGAGTGTCCAAGTGCCCACTAGGGGACGTACTTAGTCCAAGTGCCCGTTAGCTAACCTAGATAGTCCAAGTGCCCGGTAGTTAACATTGATCATCCATGTGCCCGCTGGTTAACCTACATAGTCCAAGGGCCCGCTAGTTAAACTACGTAGTCCAAGGTCCGCTAGTTAACCTAGATAGTCCAAGTGCTCGCTAGGTAACCTACATAGTACAAGGGCCCGCTAGTTGACCTAGATAGTCCAAGTGCCCGCTAGTTAACCTAGATAGTCCAAGTGCCCGCTAGGTAACCTAAGTAGTCCAAATGTCCGATAGGGATCCTACATAGTCCAAGTGCCCGCTAGGTAACCTACATAGTCCAAGTGCCCGTTCGTTAACCTAGATAGTCCAAGTGCCCGCTAGGAAACCTACATAGTTCAAGGGCCCGCTAGGTAACCTAGACAGTTCAAGTGACCGCTAGGTTACCCACATAGTCCAAGTGCCCGTTAGTTAACCTTCATATTCCAAGTGCCCGCTAGGTAACCAATATAGTCCAAATGCCCGCTAGGGGCCCAAATATTCCAAATGCCCGCTAGTTAACCTAGATAGTCCAAGTGCTCGCTAGTTAACCTAGATATTCCCAGTGCCCGCTAGTTAACCTAGATAGACCCAGTGCCAGCTAGGGAACCTATCTAGTCCAAGTACCCGCTAGGAAACGCACATAGTCCAAGTGCCCGCTAGGTAACGTACATAGTCCAAGTGCCCGCTAGGTAACGTAGATAGTCCAAGTGCCCGCTAGGGAACGTACATAGCCCAAATGCCCGCTAGGGAACCTAGATAGTCCAAGTGCCCGCTAGGTAACCTACATAGTCCAAGTGCCCGCTAGGTAACCTAGATAGTGCAAGTGCCCGCTAGTTAAAGTAGATAGTTGAAGTACCCGCTAGGTAACCTAGATCGTCCAAGGGCCCCCTGGTTAGCCTACATAGTCCAAGTGCCCGCTAGGCAACCTAGATAGTCCAAGTGCCCGTTCGGTAACCTAGATAGTCTAAGTGCCCTTTAGGGAACCTAGATAGTCCAAGGGCCCGCTAGTAAACCTACATAGTCCATGGGCCCGCTAGTTAACCTACATAGTGCAAGTGTCCGCTAGTTAACCTACATATTCCAAGTGCCCGCTATTTAACCTACATAATCTAAGTGCCAGCTAGGTAACCTAGATAGTACAAGTGCCTGTTAGGGAATCTAGATAGTCCAAGTACCTGTTAGCTAACCTAGATAGTCCAAGTGGCGGCTAGGTAACCTATATAATCCAAGTGTCCGTTCGTTAACCTAGATCATCCAAGTGCCCGCTAGGTAACCTAGACAGTCCAAGTGCCCGCTAGTTAACCTACATAGTCCAAGTGCCCGATAGGGAATCTACATAATCCAAGTGCCCGCTCGGCAACCTACATACTCCAGGTGCCCGTTAGTTAACCTAGATAGTCAAAGTTCTTGCTAGGTAACCTAGATAGTCCAAGTGCCCGCTAGGTAACCTACATAGTCCAAGTTCCCGATGGTAACCTAAATAGTCCAAATGCCTGCTAGGGAAACTACATAGGCCAAGTGCCTGCTAGTTAACCTAGATAGTCCAAGTGCCTGATAGTAAACCTACATAATCCATGGGCCCGCTAGTTAACCTACATAGTGCAAGGGCCCGCTAGTTAACCTAGATCGTGCAAGTGTCCGCTAGTTAGCCTATATAGTCCAAGTGCCCGCTAGTTAACCTATATACCAAGTGCCCGCTACGTAACCTAGATAGTCCAAGGGCACGCTAGTTAACCTACATAGTGCAAGTGCCCGCTAGGCAACCTAGATAGTCCAAGTGCCCGCTAAGGAACCTACATAGTCCAAGTGCACGCTAGTTAACCTATATAGTCCAAGTGCCCGCTAGTTAACATAGATAGTCCAAGTGCCTGCTAGGTAACCTACATAGTGCAAGTGTCCGCTAGTTAACCTACATAGTCCAAGTGCCCGCTAGTTGACCTAGATAGTTCAAGTACCCGCTAGGTAATCTAGATAGTCCAAGGGCCCCCTAGTTGGCCTACATAGTCCAAGTGCCCGGTAGGTAACCTAGATAGTCCACATGCCTTTTCGGTAACCTAGATAGTCCAAGTGCCCTTTAGGGAACCTAGATAGTCGAAGGGCCCGCAAGTAAACCTACATAGTCCAAGGGCCCGCTAGATAACCTACATATTCCAAGTGCCCGCTAGTTAACCTACATAATCTAAGTGCCCGTTAGCTAACCTAGATAGTCCAAGGGAACGCTAGTTGACCTATATAGTCCAAGTGCCTGTTAGGTATCCTAGATAGTACAAGTGCCCGCTAGGTAACCTAGATAGTCCAACTGCCCATTAGTTAACCTAGATAGTCCAAGTGCCCACTAGGGGACATACTTAGTCCATGTGCCCATTAGCTAACCTAGATAGTCCAAGTGCCCGCTAGTTAACATTGATCATCCAAGTGCCTGCTAGTTAACCTAGATAGTCCAAGTGCCCTCTAGTTAACCTAGATCGTCCAAGTGCCCGCTAGTTAACCTACATAGTCCAAAGGCCCGCTAGTTAACCTACATAGTCCAAGGTCCGCTAGTTAACCTAGATAGTCCAAGTGCTCGCTAGTTAACCTACATAGTACAAGGGCCCACTAGTTGACCTAGATAGTCCAAGTGCCCGCTAGCTAACCTAGATATTCTAAGTGCCCGCTAGGTAACCTAAGTAGTCCAAATATCCGATAGGGATCCTACATAGTCCAAGTGCCCTCTAGGTAACCTACATTGTCCAAGTGCCCGTTCGTTAACCTAGATAGTCCAAGTGCCCGCTAGGTAACCTAGATGGTCCAAGTGCCCGCTAGGTTACCTACATAGTCCAAGTGCCCGTTCGTTAACCTAGATAGTCCAAGTGCCCACTAGGTAACCTACATAGTCCAAGTGCCCGCTAGGTAACCTATAAAGTCCAAGTGCCCGCTAGGTAACCTAGATAGTCCAAGGGCCCGCTAGTTAACCTATATAGTCCAAGGGCTCACTCGTTAACTTAGATAGTCCAAGTGCCCGCTAGTTAACCTAGATCATCCAAGTGCCCGCTAGTTAACCTAGATAGTCCTAGTGCCCGTTAGTTAACCTAGAGTGTCCAAGTGCCCACTAGGGGACGTACTTAGTCCACGTGCCCGTTAGCTAACCTAGATAGTCCAAGTGCCCGCTAGTTAACATTGAATATCCTAGTGTCCGTTAGTTAACCTATATAGTCCAAGGGCCCGCTAGTTAACCTACGTAGTCCAAGGTCCGCTAGTTAACCTAGATAGTCCAAGTGCTCGCTAGTTAACCTACATAGTACAAGGGCCCACTAGTTAACCAAGATAGTCCAAGTGCCCGCTAGGTAACCTAAGTAGTCCAAATATCCGATAGGGATCCTACATAGTCCAAGTGCCCGCTAGTTAACCTACATTGTCCAAGTGCCCGTTCGTTAACCTAGATAGTCCAAGTGCCCGCTAGGTAACCTAGACTGTCCAAGTGCCCGCTAGGTTACCTACAAAGTACAAGTGCCCGTTCGTTAACCTAGATAGTCCAAGTGCCCGCTAGGAAACCTACATAGTCCAAGGGCCCGCTAGGTAACCTAGATAGCCCAAGTGTCCGCTAGATAACCTAGAGTCCATGTGCCCCTTAGTTAACCTAAATAGTCCAAGTGCCCGCAATGTAACCTAGATAGTCAAAGTGCCCGTTAGGTAACCTAGATAGTACAAGTGCCCGCAATGTAACCTAGATAGTCAAAGTGCCCGTTAGGTAACCTAGATAGTCCAAGTGCCCGCTAGGTAACTTACATTGTCCAAGTTCCCGCTAGGTAAACTAGATACTCAAAGTGCCCGTTACCTAACCTAGATAGTCCAAGTGCCCGCTAGGCAACCTACATAGTCCAAGAGCCCGTTCGTTAACCTAGAAGTCCAAGTGCCCCCTAGGTAACCTAGACAGTCCAAGTGCCCGCTAGGTTACCTGCATATTCCAAGTGCCCATTCGTTAACCTAGATAGTCCAAGTACCCACTATGTAACCTACATAGTCCAAGTGCCCGTTAGGTAACCTATATAGTCCAAGTGCCCGCTAGGTAACCTAGATAGTCCAAGGGCCCGCTAGTTAACCTACATAGTCCAAGGGCCCGCTAGTAAAACTACATCGTCCAAGGGCCCGCTAGTTAACCTAGAAAGTCCAAGTGCCAGCTAGTTAACCTACATAGTCCAAGTGCCCGCTAGGTAACGTAGACAGTTCAAGTGACCACTAGGTTACCTACATAGTCCAAGTGCCTGTTCGTTAACCGACATAGTCCAAGTGCCCGCTAGGTAACCTATATAGTCCAAATGCCCGCTAGGGACCCTAATAGTCTAAGTGTCCGCTAGTTATCCTAGATAGTCCAAGTGCTTGCTAGTTAACCTAGATAGTCCAAGTGCCCACTAGTTAACCTAGATAGACCAAGTGCCCGCTAGGGAACCTACCTAGTCCAAGTGCCCGATAGGGAACTTACATAGTCCAACAGCCCGCTAGGTAACCTACATACTCCAAGAACCCGATAGGCAACGTAGGTAGTTCAAGTGCCAGCTAGGTAACCTAGATAGTCCAAGTGCCCGCTAGGTAACCTACAAAGTCTAAGTTCCCACAAGGTTATCTATATAGTCCTAATGCGCGCTAGGGAACCTACATAGTCCAAGTGCCCGCTAGGTAACCTAGATAATCCAAGTGCCCGCTAGTTAACCTATATCGTCCAAGTGCCCGCTAGTTAACCTAGATAGTCCTAGTGCCCGTTAGTTAACCTAGAGTGTCCAAGTGCCCACTAGGGGACGTACTTAGTCCAAGTGCCCGTTAGCTAACCTAGATAGTCCAAGTGCCCGCTAGTTAAACTACATAGTCCAAGTGCTCGCTAGTTAACCTACATATTCCAAGGGCCCGCTAGTTGACCTAGATAGTCCAAGTGCCCGCTAGGTAACCTACATAGTCCATGTTCCCACGAGGTAACCAAGATAGTCCAAGTGCCCGTTAGGCAACCTATATAGTCCAAGTGCCCGCTAGGTAACCTAGATAGTCCAAGGGCCCGCTAGTTAACCTACATAGTCCAAGGTCTCACTTGTTCACTTTGATAGTCCAAGTGCCCGCTAGTTAACCTAGATCTTCCAAGTGCCCGCTACTTAACCTAGATTGTCCAAGTACCCGCTAGTTAACCTACATAGTCCAAGGGCCCACTAGTTAACCTAGATAGTCCAAGTGTCCTCTAGTGAACCTACATAGTCAAAGTGCCCGCTAGTTAACCTATATACCAAGTGCCCGCTATGTAACCTAGATATTCCAAGGGCACGCTAGTTAAACTATATCGTCCAAGTGCCCGCTAAGGAACCTACATAGTCCAATTGCACGCTAGTTATTGTAGATAGTCCAAGTACCCGCTAGTTAACCTAGATAGTCCAAGTGCCTGCTAGGTAACCTACATAGTGCAAGTGTCCGCTAGTTAACCTACATATTCCAAGTGCCCGCTAGTTAACATAGATAGTCCAAGTGCCCGCTAGGGAACGTACATAGTCCAAGTGCCCGCTAGGTAACCTAGATACTGCAAGTGCCCGCTAGTTAACCTAGATAGTTCAAGTACCCTCTAGGTAACCTAGATTGTCCAAGGGCCCCCTAGTTAGCCTACATAGCCCAAGTGTCTGCTAGGTAACCTAGAGAGTCCAAGTACTGCTAGTTAATCTACATAGTCCAAGGGCCCGCTAGTAAACCTACATAGTCCAAGTGCCACTAGGGAACCTAGATAGTCCAAGTGCCCGCTCTGGAACCTACATAGTCCAAGTGCCTGCTAGGGAACCTACATAGTCGAAGTGCCCGCACTGGAACATACATATTCCAAGTGCCCGCTAGGGAATCTACATAGTCCAAGGGCCCGCTAGTTAACGTAGATAGTCCAAGTGCCGCTAGGTAATCTACATAGTCCAAAGGCCCGCTAGTTAACCTTCATAGTCCATGTACCGGCTAGTTTACCTAGATCTTTCAAGTGCACGCTTGTTAACCTACATAGTCCAAGGGCCCGCTAGTTAACCTACATAGTCCAAGGGCCCGCTAATAAAACTACATCGTCCAAGGGCCCGCTGGTTAACCTAGAAAGTCCAAGTGCCCGCTAGTTAACCTACATAGTCCAAGTGCCCGCTAGGTAACCTAGACAGTTCAAGTGACCACTAGGTTACCTACATAGTCCAAGTGCCTGTTCGTTAACCGACATAGTCCAAGTGCCCGCTAGGTAACCTATATAGTCCAAATGCCCGCTAGGGACCCTAATATTCTAAGTGTCCGCTAGTTATCCTAGATAGTCCAAGTGCTTGCTAGTTAACCTAGATAGTCCAAGTGCCCATTAGTTAACCTAGATAGACCAAGTGCCCGCTAGGGAACCTACCTAGTCCAAGTGCCCGATAGGGAACTTACATAGTCCAAGGGCCCGCTAGGGAACCTACATAGTCCATGTGCCCGTTAGTTAACCTAGATAGTCCAATGCCTGCTAGGTAACCTAGATAGTCCAACAGCCCGCTAGGTAACCTACATACTCCAAGAACCCGCTAGGCAACGTTGGTAATTCAAGTGCCAGCTAGGTAACCTAGATAGTCCAAGTGCCCGCTAGGTAACCTACAAAGTCTAAGTTCCCACAAGGTTATCTATATAGTCCAAATGCGCGCTAGGGAACCTACATAGTCCAAGTGCCCGCTAGGTAACCTAGATAATCCAAGTGCCCGCTAGTTAACCTATATCGTCCAAGTGCCCGCTAGTTAACCTAGATAGTCCTAGTGCCCGTTAGTTAACCTAGAGTGTCCAAGTGCCCACTAGGGGACGTACTTAGTCCAAGTGCCCGTTAGCTAACCTAGATAGTCCAAGTGCCCGCTAGTTAACATTGATCATCCAAGTGCACGCTAGTTAAACTACATAGTCCAAGTGCTCGCTAGTTAACCTACATAGTACAAGGGCCCGCTAGTTGACCTAGATAGTCCAAGTGCCCGCTAGTTAACCTACATAGTCCAAGTTCCCACGAGGTAACCTAGATAGTCCAAGTGCCCGTTAGGTAACCTATATAGTCCAAGTGCCCGCTAGGTAACCTAGATAGTCCAAGGGCCCGCTAGTTAACCTACATAGTCCAAGGGCTCACTTGTTCACTTTGATAGTCCAAGTGCCCGCTAGTTAACCTAGATCTTCCAAGTGCCCGCTAGTTAACCTAGATTGTCCAAGTACCCGCTAGTTAACCTACATAGTCCAAGGGCCCACTAGTTAACCTAGATAGTCCAAGTGTCCTCTAGTCAACCTACATAGTCAAAGTGCCCGCTAGTTAACCTATATACCAAGTGCCCGCTATGTAACCTAGATATTCCAAGGGCACGCTAGTTAACCTATATCGTCCAAGTGCCCGCTAGGCAACCTAGATAGTCCAGGTGCCCGCTAAGGAACCTACATAGTCCAATTGCATGCTAGTTATTGTAGATAGTCCAAGTACCCGCTAGTTAACCTAGATAGTCCAAGTGCCTGCTAGGTAACCTACATAGTGCAAGTGTCCGCTAGTTAACCTACATATTCCAAGTGCCCGCTAGTTAACATAGATAGTCCAAGTGCCCGCTAGGGAACGTACATAATCCAAGTGCCCGCTAGGTAACCAAGATACTGCAAGTGCCCGCTAGTTAACCTAGATAGTTCAAGTACTCTCTAGGTAACCTAGATTGTCCAAGGGCCCCCTAGTTAGCCTACATAGCCCAAGTGTCTGCTAGGTAACCTAGAGAGTTCAAGTACTGCTAGTTAATCTACATAGTCCAAGGGCCCGCTAGTTAACCTACATAGTCCAAGTGCCGCTAGGGAACCTAGATAGTCCAAGTGCCCGCTCTGGAACCTACATAGTCCAAGTGCCTGCTAGGGAACCTACATAGTCGAAGTGCCCGCTGTGGAACATACATATTCCAAGTGCCCGCTAGGGAATCTACATAGTCCAAGGGCCCGCTAGTTAACGTAGATAGTCCAAGTGCCGCTAGGTAATCTACATAGTCCAAAGGCCCGCTAGTTAACCTACATTGTCCAAGTACCCGCTAGTTTACCTAGATCTTTCAAGTGCACGCTTGTTAACCTACATAGTCCAAGGGCCCGCTAGTTAACCTACATAGTCCAAGGGCCCACTAGTTAACCTACATCGTCCAAGGGCCCGCTAGTTAACCTAGATAGTCCAAGTGCCCGCTAGTTAACCTACATAGTCCAAGTGCCCGCTAGATAACCTAGACAGTTCAAGTGACCACTAGGTTACCTACATAGTCCAAGTGCCTGTTCGTTAACCGACATAGTCCAAGTGCCCGCTAGGTAACCTATATAGTCCAAATGCCCGCTAGGGACCCTAATAGTCTAAGTGTCCGCTAGTTATCCTAGATAGTCCAAGTGCTTGCTAGTTAACCTTGATAGTCCAAGTGCCCACTAGTTAACCTAGATAGACCAAGTGCCCGCTAGGGAACCTACCTAGTCCAAGTGCCCGATAGGGAACTTACATAGTCCAAGGGCCCGCTAGGGAACCTACATAGTCCATGTGCCCGTTAGTTAACCTAGATAGTCCAATGCCTGCTAGGTAACCTAGATAGTCCAACAGCCCGCTAGGTAACTTACATACTCCAAGAACCCTCTAGGCAACGTAGGTAGTTCAAGTGCCAGCTAGGTAACCTAGATAGTCCAAGTGCCCGCTAGGTAACCTACAAAGTCTAAGTTCCCACAAGGTTATCTATATAGTCCAAATGCCCGCTAGGGAAGCTACATAGTCCAAGTGCCCGCTAGGTAACCTAGATAATCCAAGTGCCCGCTAGTTAACCTATATCGTCCAAGTGCCCGCTAGTTAACCTAGATAGTCCTAGTGCCCGTTAGTTAACCTAGAGTGTCCAAGTGCCCACTAGGGGACGTACTTAGTCCAAGTGCCCGTTAGCTAACCTAGATAGTCCAAGTGCCCGCTAGTTAACATTGATCATCCAAGTGCCCGCTAGTTAAACTACATAGTCCAAGTGCTCGCTAGTTAACCTACATAGTACAAGGGCCCGCTAGTTGACCTAGATAGTCCAAGTGCCCGCTAGGTAACCTACATAGTCCAAGTTCCCACGAGGTAACCTAGATAGTCCAAGTGCCCGTTACCTAACCTAGATAGTCCAATTGCCCGCTATGCAACATACATAGACCAAGTGCCCGTTTGTTAACCTAGAAGTCCAAGTGCCCGCTAGGTAACCTAGACTGTCCAAGTGCCCGCTAGGTTACTTACATAGTCCAAGTGCCCGCTAGGTAACCTAGATAGTCCAAGGGCCCGCTAGTTAACCTACATAGTCCATGTGCCCGGTAGTTAACTTACATAGTTCAAGTGTCCATAGGGAATATACATAGCCCAAGTGCCCGCTCTGGAACCTACATAGTCCAAGTGCCTGCTAGGGAACCTACAAAGTCCAAGTGCCCGCGCTGGAACATACATAGTCCAAGTGCCCGCAAGGGAATCTACATAGTCCAAGGGCCCACTAGTTAACGTAGATAGTCCAAGTGCCGCTAGTTAATCTACATAGTCCAAGGGCCCGCTAGTTAACCTACATAGTCCAAGTACCCGCTAGTTAACCTAGATCGTCCAAGTGCCCGCGAGGTAACCTACATAGTCCAAGGGCCCGCTAGTCAACCTACATAGTCCAAGGGCCCGCTAGTTAACCTACATAGTCCAAGTACCCGCTAGTTAACCTAGATCGTCCAAGTGCCCGCGAGGTAACCTACATAGTCCAAGGGCCCGCTAGTTAACCTACATAGTCCAAGGGCCCGCTAGTTAACCTACATAGTCCAAGTGCCCGCTAGGTAACCTAGAGAGTTCAAGTGACCACTAGGTTACCTACATAGTCCAAGTGCCCGTTTGTTAACCTACATAGTCCAAATGGCCGCTAGGTAACCAATATAGTCCAAATGCCCGCTAGGGGCCCTAATAGTCCAAATGACCACTAGGTAGCCTACATAGTCCAAGGGACCCTTTCGTTAACCTAGATAGTCCAAGTGCTCCCTAGTTAACCTAGATGTACCAAGTGTCCGCTAGGGAACCTATCTAGTCCAAGTACCCGCTAGGAATCCTACATAGTCCAAGTGCCCGCTAGGTAACATAGATAGTCCAAGTGCCCGCTAGGGAATGTACATAGTCCAAGTGCTCGCTAGTTAACCTTAATAGTCCAAGTGCCCGCTAGTTAACCTAGATAGACCAAGTGCCCGCTACGGAACCTACCTAGTCCAAGTGCCCGATAGGGAACCTACATAGTCCAAGTGCCCGTTAGTTAACCTAGATAGTCCAATGCCTTCTAGGTAACCTAGATAGTCCAACAGCCCGCTAGGTAACCTACATACTCAAAGAACCGGCTAGGCAACGTAGATAGTTCAAGTGCCAGCTAGGTAACCTAGATAGTCCAAGTGCCCGCTAGGTAACCTACAAAGTCTATGTGCCCGCTAGGTTATCTATATAGTCCAAATGCCCGCTAGGGAACCTACATAGTTCAAGTACCCGCTAGGTAACCTAGATCGTCAAAGGGCCCCCTAGTTAGCCTACATAGTCCAAGTGCCCGCTAGGTAACCTAGATTGTCCAAGTTCCCGCTCGGTAGCCTAGACAGTCCAAGTGCCCTTTAGGGAACCTTGATAGTCCAAGGTCCCGCTAGTAAACCTACATAATCCATGGGCCCGCTAGTTAACCTTCATAGTGCAAGTGTCCGCTACTTTACCTACATATTCCAAGTGCCTGCTAGTTAACCTACATAATCTAAGTGCCCGTTGGCGAACCTAGATAGTCCAAGGGTCCGCTAGTTGACCTACATAGTCCATGTGCCCGCTAGTTAACCTAGATAGTCCAAGTGCCTACTAGGTAACCTACATAGTGCAAGTGTCCGCTAGTTAACCTACATAGTCCAAGAGCCCGCTAGTTCACATAGATAGTCCAAGTGCCCGCTAGGGAACCCACATAGTCCAAGTACCCGCTAGGAAACCTAGATAGTTCAAGTACCCGCTAGGTAACCTAGATCGTCAAAGGGCCCCCTAGTTAGCCTACATAGTCCAAGTGCCCTTTAGGGAACCTAGATAGTGCAAGGGCCCGCTAGTAAACCTACATACTCCATGGGCCCGCTAGTTAACCTTCATAGTGCAAGTGTCCGCTACTTAACCTACATATTCCAAGTTCCCGCTAGTTAACCTACATAATCTAAGTGCCCGTTGGCTAACATCGATAGTCCAAGGGCCCGCTAGTTGACCTACATAGTCCATGCCAGTTAGGTAACCTAGATAGTACAAGTGCCCGCTAGGGAACCTAGATAGTCCAAGTGCCTGTTAGCTAACCTAGATAATCCAAGTGCCCGTTCGTTAACCTAGATAATCCAAATGCCCACTAGCTAACCCAGACAGTCGAAGTGCCCGCTAGTTAACCTACATAGTCCAAGTGCCCGATAGGGAACCTACATAATCCAAGTGCCTTCCAGGCAACCTACATAGTCCAAGTGCCCGTTAGTTAACCTAGATAGTCAAAGTGCCTGCTAGGTAACCTAGATAGTCCAAGTGCCCGCTAGGTAACCTACATAGTCCAAGTGCCCGCTAGGTAACCTAAATAGTCCAAATGCCCGCTAGGGAAAGTACATAGTCCAAGTGCCCGCTAGTTAACCTAGATAGTCCAAGTGCCTGCTAGTAAACCTACATAATCCATGGGCCCGCTAGTTAGCCTACATAGTGCAAGGGTCCGCTAGTTAACCTATATCATCCAAGGGCCCGCTAGTTAACCTAGATAGTCCAAGTGCCCGCTAGTTAACCTACATAGTCCAAGTGCCCGCTAGGTAACCTAGACAGTTCAAGTGACCACTAGGTTACCTACATAGTCCAAGTGCTTGCTAGTTAACCTAGATAGTCCAAGTGCCCGCTAGTTAACCTAGATAGACCAATTGCCCGCTAGGGAACCTATCTAGTCCAAGTACCCGCTAGGAAACGTACATTGTCCAAGTGCCCGCTAGGTAACGTACATAGTCCAAGTGCTCGCTAGGTAACGTAGATAGTCCAAGTGCCCGCTAGGGAACGTACATAGTCCAAGTGCCCGCTAGGTAACCTAGATAGTCCAAGTGCCCGCTAGTTAACCTACATAGTCCAAGTGCCTGCTAGGTAACCTAGATAGTCCGAGTGCCCACTAGTTAACCTACATAGTCCAGGTTCCCCCTAGGTAAGCTAGATAGTCAATGGCCCGCTAGGTAACCTACATAGTCCAAATGCCCGATAGGGAACTTATATATTGTCCAAGTGCCCGCTATGTAACCTACATAGTCCAAGTGCCCGCTAGTTAACCTACATAGTCCTATGCCCGCTAGTTACCCTACATAGTCCAAGTGCCCGATAGGGAACCTACATAATCCAAGTGCCCGCTAGGGAACCTACAAAGTCCAAGTGCCTGTTAGTTAACCTATATAGTCCAAATGCCCGCTAGGGACCCTAATATTCTAAGTGTCTGCTAGTTATCCTAGATAGTCCAAGTGCTTGCTAGTTAACCTAGATAGTCCAAGTGCCCATTAGTTAACCTAGATAGACCAAGTGCCCGCTAGGGAACCTACCTAGTCCAAGTGCCCGATAGGGAACTTACATAGTCCAAGGGCCCGCTAGGGAACCTACATAGTCCATGTGCCCGTTAGTTAACCTAGATAGTCCAATGCCTGCTAGGTAACCTAGATAGTCCAACAGCCCGCTAGGTAACCTACATACTCCAAGAACCCGCTAGGCAACGTTGGTAATTCAAGTGCCAGCTAGGTAACCTAGATAGTCCAAGTGCCCGCTAGGTAACCTACAAAGTCTAAGTTCCCACAAGGTTATCTATATAGTCCAAATGCGCGCTAGGGAACCTACATAGTCCAAGTGCCCGCTAGGTAACCTAGATAATCCAAGTGCCCGCTAGTTAACCTATATCGTCCAAGTGCCCGCTAGTTAACCTAGATAGTCCTAGTGCCCGTTAGTTAACCTAGAGTGTCCAAGTGCCCACTAGGGGACGTACTTAGTCCAAGTGCCCGTTAGCTAACCTAGATAGTCCAAGTGCCCGCTAGTTAACATTGATCATCCAAGTGCACGCTAGTTAAACTACATAGTCCAAGTGCTCGCTAGTTAACCTACATAGTACAAGGGCCCGCTAGTTGACCTAGATAGTCCAAGTGCCCGCTAGTTAACCTACATAGTCCAAGTTCCCACGAGGTAACCTAGATAGTCCAAGTGCCCGTTAGGTAACCTATATAGTCCAAGTGCCCGCTAGGTAACCTAGATAGTCCAAGGGCCCGCTAGTTAACCTACATAGTCCAAGGGCTCACTTGTTCACTTTGATAGTCCAAGTGCCCGCTAGTTAACCTAGATCTTCCAAGTGCCCGCTAGTTAACCTAGATTGTCCAAGTACCCGCTAGTTAACCTACATAGTCCAAGGGCCCACTAGTTAACCTAGATAGTCCAAGTGTCCTCTAGTCAACCTACATAGTCAAAGTGCCCGCTAGTTAACCTATATACCAAGTGCCCGCTATGTAACCTAGATATTCCAAGGGCACGCTAGTTAACCTATATCGTCCAAGTGCCCGCTAGGCAACCTAGATAGTCCAGGTGCCCGCTAAGGAACCTACATAGTCCAATTGCATGCTAGTTATTGTAGATAGTCCAAGTACCCGCTAGTTAACCTAGATAGTCCAAGTGCCTGCTAGGTAACCTACATAGTGCAAGTGTCCGCTAGTTAACCTACATATTCCAAGTGCCCGCTAGTTAACATAGATAGTCCAAGTGCCCGCTAGGGAACGTACATAATCCAAGTGCCCGCTAGGTAACCAAGATACTGCAAGTGCCCGCTAGTTAACCTAGATAGTTCAAGTACTCTCTAGGTAACCTAGATTGTCCAAG
This sequence comes from Tenrec ecaudatus, assembly GCF_050624435.1. Classification (NCBI taxonomy): domain Eukaryota; kingdom Metazoa; phylum Chordata; class Mammalia; order Afrosoricida; family Tenrecidae; genus Tenrec; species Tenrec ecaudatus. The sequence continues at coordinate 125,498 of NW_027459535.1, read as the reverse complement.
GGCCCCCTAGTTAGCCTACATAGCCCAAGTGTCTGCTAGGTAACCTAGAGAGTTCAAGTACTGCTAGTTAATCTACATAGTCCAAGGGCCCGCTAGTTAACCTACATAGTCCAAGTGCCGCTAGGGAACCTAGATAGTCCAAGTGCCCGCTCTGGAACCTACATAGTCCAAGTGCCTGCTAGGGAACCTACATAGTCGAAGTGCCCGCTGTGGAACATACATATTCCAAGTGCCCGCTAGGGAATCTACATAGTCCAAGGGCCCGCTAGTTAACGTAGATAGTCCAAGTGCCGCTAGGTAATCTACATAGTCCAAAGGCCCGCTAGTTAACCTACATTGTCCAAGTACCCGCTAGTTTACCTAGATCTTTCAAGTGCACGCTTGTTAACCTACATAGTCCAAGGGCCCGCTAGTTAACCTACATAGTCCAAGGGCCCACTAGTTAACCTACATCGTCCAAGGGCCCGCTAGTTAACCTAGATAGTCCAAGTGCCCGCTAGTTAACCTACATAGTCCAAGTGCCCGCTAGATAACCTAGACAGTTCAAGTGACCACTAGGTTACCTACATAGTCCAAGTGCCTGTTCGTTAACCGACATAGTCCAAGTGCCCGCTAGGTAACCTATATAGTCCAAATGCCCGCTAGGGACCCTAATAGTCTAAGTGTCCGCTAGTTATCCTAGATAGTCCAAGTGCTTGCTAGTTAACCTTGATAGTCCAAGTGCCCACTAGTTAACCTAGATAGACCAAGTGCCCGCTAGGGAACCTACCTAGTCCAAGTGCCCGATAGGGAACTTACATAGTCCAAGGGCCCGCTAGGGAACCTACATAGTCCATGTGCCCGTTAGTTAACCTAGATAGTCCAATGCCTGCTAGGTAACCTAGATAGTCCAACAGCCCGCTAGGTAACTTACATACTCCAAGAACCCTCTAGGCAACGTAGGTAGTTCAAGTGCCAGCTAGGTAACCTAGATAGTCCAAGTGCCCGCTAGGTAACCTACAAAGTCTAAGTTCCCACAAGGTTATCTATATAGTCCAAATGCCCGCTAGGGAAGCTACATAGTCCAAGTGCCCGCTAGGTAACCTAGATAATCCAAGTGCCCGCTAGTTAACCTATATCGTCCAAGTGCCCGCTAGTTAACCTAGATAGTCCTAGTGCCCGTTAGTTAACCTAGAGTGTCCAAGTGCCCACTAGGGGACGTACTTAGTCCAAGTGCCCGTTAGCTAACCTAGATAGTCCAAGTGCCCGCTAGTTAACATTGATCATCCAAGTGCCCGCTAGTTAAACTACATAGTCCAAGTGCTCGCTAGTTAACCTACATAGTACAAGGGCCCGCTAGTTGACCTAGATAGTCCAAGTGCCCGCTAGGTAACCTACATAGTCCAAGTTCCCACGAGGTAACCTAGATAGTCCAAGTGCCCGTTACCTAACCTAGATAGTCCAATTGCCCGCTATGCAACATACATAGACCAAGTGCCCGTTTGTTAACCTAGAAGTCCAAGTGCCCGCTAGGTAACCTAGACTGTCCAAGTGCCCGCTAGGTTACTTACATAGTCCAAGTGCCCGCTAGGTAACCTAGATAGTCCAAGGGCCCGCTAGTTAACCTACATAGTCCATGTGCCCGGTAGTTAACTTACATAGTTCAAGTGTCCATAGGGAATATACATAGCCCAAGTGCCCGCTCTGGAACCTACATAGTCCAAGTGCCTGCTAGGGAACCTACAAAGTCCAAGTGCCCGCGCTGGAACATACATAGTCCAAGTGCCCGCAAGGGAATCTACATAGTCCAAGGGCCCACTAGTTAACGTAGATAGTCCAAGTGCCGCTAGTTAATCTACATAGTCCAAGGGCCCGCTAGTTAACCTACATAGTCCAAGTACCCGCTAGTTAACCTAGATCGTCCAAGTGCCCGCGAGGTAACCTACATAGTCCAAGGGCCCGCTAGTCAACCTACATAGTCCAAGGGCCCGCTAGTTAACCTACATAGTCCAAGTACCCGCTAGTTAACCTAGATCGTCCAAGTGCCCGCGAGGTAACCTACATAGTCCAAGGGCCCGCTAGTTAACCTACATAGTCCAAGGGCCCGCTAGTTAACCTACATAGTCCAAGTGCCCGCTAGGTAACCTAGAGAGTTCAAGTGACCACTAGGTTACCTACATAGTCCAAGTGCCCGTTTGTTAACCTACATAGTCCAAATGGCCGCTAGGTAACCAATATAGTCCAAATGCCCGCTAGGGGCCCTAATAGTCCAAATGACCACTAGGTAGCCTACATAGTCCAAGGGACCCTTTCGTTAACCTAGATAGTCCAAGTGCTCCCTAGTTAACCTAGATGTACCAAGTGTCCGCTAGGGAACCTATCTAGTCCAAGTACCCGCTAGGAATCCTACATAGTCCAAGTGCCCGCTAGGTAACATAGATAGTCCAAGTGCCCGCTAGGGAATGTACATAGTCCAAGTGCTCGCTAGTTAACCTTAATAGTCCAAGTGCCCGCTAGTTAACCTAGATAGACCAAGTGCCCGCTACGGAACCTACCTAGTCCAAGTGCCCGATAGGGAACCTACATAGTCCAAGTGCCCGTTAGTTAACCTAGATAGTCCAATGCCTTCTAGGTAACCTAGATAGTCCAACAGCCCGCTAGGTAACCTACATACTCAAAGAACCGGCTAGGCAACGTAGATAGTTCAAGTGCCAGCTAGGTAACCTAGATAGTCCAAGTGCCCGCTAGGTAACCTACAAAGTCTATGTGCCCGCTAGGTTATCTATATAGTCCAAATGCCCGCTAGGGAACCTACATAGTTCAAGTACCCGCTAGGTAACCTAGATCGTCAAAGGGCCCCCTAGTTAGCCTACATAGTCCAAGTGCCCGCTAGGTAACCTAGATTGTCCAAGTTCCCGCTCGGTAGCCTAGACAGTCCAAGTGCCCTTTAGGGAACCTTGATAGTCCAAGGTCCCGCTAGTAAACCTACATAATCCATGGGCCCGCTAGTTAACCTTCATAGTGCAAGTGTCCGCTACTTTACCTACATATTCCAAGTGCCTGCTAGTTAACCTACATAATCTAAGTGCCCGTTGGCGAACCTAGATAGTCCAAGGGTCCGCTAGTTGACCTACATAGTCCATGTGCCCGCTAGTTAACCTAGATAGTCCAAGTGCCTACTAGGTAACCTACATAGTGCAAGTGTCCGCTAGTTAACCTACATAGTCCAAGAGCCCGCTAGTTCACATAGATAGTCCAAGTGCCCGCTAGGGAACCCACATAGTCCAAGTACCCGCTAGGAAACCTAGATAGTTCAAGTACCCGCTAGGTAACCTAGATCGTCAAAGGGCCCCCTAGTTAGCCTACATAGTCCAAGTGCCCTTTAGGGAACCTAGATAGTGCAAGGGCCCGCTAGTAAACCTACATACTCCATGGGCCCGCTAGTTAACCTTCATAGTGCAAGTGTCCGCTACTTAACCTACATATTCCAAGTTCCCGCTAGTTAACCTACATAATCTAAGTGCCCGTTGGCTAACATCGATAGTCCAAGGGCCCGCTAGTTGACCTACATAGTCCATGCCAGTTAGGTAACCTAGATAGTACAAGTGCCCGCTAGGGAACCTAGATAGTCCAAGTGCCTGTTAGCTAACCTAGATAATCCAAGTGCCCGTTCGTTAACCTAGATAATCCAAATGCCCACTAGCTAACCCAGACAGTCGAAGTGCCCGCTAGTTAACCTACATAGTCCAAGTGCCCGATAGGGAACCTACATAATCCAAGTGCCTTCCAGGCAACCTACATAGTCCAAGTGCCCGTTAGTTAACCTAGATAGTCAAAGTGCCTGCTAGGTAACCTAGATAGTCCAAGTGCCCGCTAGGTAACCTACATAGTCCAAGTGCCCGCTAGGTAACCTAAATAGTCCAAATGCCCGCTAGGGAAAGTACATAGTCCAAGTGCCCGCTAGTTAACCTAGATAGTCCAAGTGCCTGCTAGTAAACCTACATAATCCATGGGCCCGCTAGTTAGCCTACATAGTGCAAGGGTCCGCTAGTTAACCTATATCATCCAAGGGCCCGCTAGTTAACCTAGATAGTCCAAGTGCCCGCTAGTTAACCTACATAGTCCAAGTGCCCGCTAGGTAACCTAGACAGTTCAAGTGACCACTAGGTTACCTACATAGTCCAAGTGCTTGCTAGTTAACCTAGATAGTCCAAGTGCCCGCTAGTTAACCTAGATAGACCAATTGCCCGCTAGGGAACCTATCTAGTCCAAGTACCCGCTAGGAAACGTACATTGTCCAAGTGCCCGCTAGGTAACGTACATAGTCCAAGTGCTCGCTAGGTAACGTAGATAGTCCAAGTGCCCGCTAGGGAACGTACATAGTCCAAGTGCCCGCTAGGTAACCTAGATAGTCCAAGTGCCCGCTAGTTAACCTACATAGTCCAAGTGCCTGCTAGGTAACCTAGATAGTCCGAGTGCCCACTAGTTAACCTACATAGTCCAGGTTCCCCCTAGGTAAGCTAGATAGTCAATGGCCCGCTAGGTAACCTACATAGTCCAAATGCCCGATAGGGAACTTATATATTGTCCAAGTGCCCGCTATGTAACCTACATAGTCCAAGTGCCCGCTAGTTAACCTACATAGTCCTATGCCCGCTAGTTACCCTACATAGTCCAAGTGCCCGATAGGGAACCTACATAATCCAAGTGCCCGCTAGGGAACCTACAAAGTCCAAGTGCCTGTTAGTTAACCTAGATAGTCCAAATGCCCGCTAGGGAACCCACATAGTCCAAGTGCTTGCTAGGGAACCTACATAGTCCAAGGGCCCGCTAGGGAGCCTACATAGTGCAAAAGCCCGCTAGTTAACCTAGATAGTCCAAGTGCCTGCTAGTAAACCTACATAATCCATGGGCCCGCTAGTTAGCCTACATAGTGCAAGGGTCCGCTAGTTAACCTATATCATCCAAGGGCCCGCTAGTTAACCTAGATAGTCCAAGTGCCCGCTAGTTAACCTACATAGTCCAAGTGCCCGCTAGGTAACCTAGACAGTTCAAGTGACCACTAGGTTACCTACATAGTCCAAGTGCTTGCTAGTTAACCTAGATAGTCCAAGTGCCCGCTAGTTAACCTAGATAGACCAATTGCCCGCTAGGGAACCTATCTAGTCCAAGTACCCGCTAGGAAACGTACATTGTCCAAGTGCCCGCTAGGTAACGTACATAGTCCAAGTGCTCGCTAGGTAACGTAGATAGTCCAAGTGCCCGCTAGGGAACGTACATAGTCCAAGTGCCCGCTAGGTAACCTAGATAGTCCAAGTGCCCGCTAGTTAACCTACATAGTCCAAGTGCCTGCTAGGTAACCTAGATAGTCCGAGTGCCCACTAGTTAACCTACATAGTCCAGGTTCCCCCTAGGTAAGCTAGATAGTCCAATGGCCCGCTAGGTAACCTACATAGTCCAAATGCCCGATAGGGAACTTATATATTGTCCAAGTGCCCGCTATGTAACCTACATAGTCCAAGTGCCCGCTAGTTAACCTACATAGTCCTATGCCCGCTAGTTACCCTACATAGTCCAAGTGCCCGATAGGGAACCTACATAATCCAAGTGCCCGCTAGGGAACCTACAAAGTCCAAGTGCCTGTTAGTTAACCTAGATAGTCCAAATGCCCGCTAGGGAACCCACATAGTCCAAGTGCTTGCTAGGGAACCTACATAGTCCAAGGGCCCGCTAGGGAGCCTACATAGTCCAAAAGCCCGTTAGTTAACCTAGATAGTCCCAGTGTCCGCTTGGTAACGTAGATAGTCCAACAGCCACCTAGGTAACCTACATACACCAAGAACCCACTATAACGTAGATAGTTCAAGTGCCAGCTAGGTAACCTAGATAGTTCTTGTGCCCGTTACCTAACCTAGATAGTCCAATTGCCCGCTATGCAACATACATAGTCCAACTGCCCGTTCTTTAACCTAGAAGTCCAAGTGCCTGCTAGGTAACCTAGACTCTCCAAGTGCCTGCTAGGTTACCTACATAGTCCAAATGCCCGTTCGGTAACCTAGATAGTGCAAGTGCCCGGTAGTTAACCTAGATAGTCAAAGTGCCCGCTAGGTAACCTAGATAGTCCAAGGGCCCGCTAGTTAACCTACATAGTCCAAGTGCCCGGTAGTTAACTTACATAGTTCAAGTGTCCGTAGGGAACATACAGAGTCCAAGTGCCCGCTAGGGAACATACATAGTCCAAGTGCCCGCTAGGGAATCTACATAGTCCAAGGGCCCGCTAGTTAATGTAGATAGTCCAAGTGACGCTAGTTAATCTACATAGTCCAAGGGCCCGCTAGTTAACCTACATAGTCCAAGGGCACGCTAGTTAACCTACATCGTCCAAGGGCCTGCTAGTTAACCTAGATATCCAAGTGCCCGCTAGTTAACCTACATAGTCCAAGTGCCCGCGAGGTAACCTAGACATTTCAAGTGACCACAAGGTTACCTACATAGTCCAAGTGCCCTTTCGTTAACCTACATAGTCCAAGTGCCCGCTAGGTAACCAATATAGTCCAAATGCCCGCTAGGGGCCCTAATAGTCCAAATGTCCGCTAGTTAACCTAGATAGTCCAAGTGCCCGCTAGTTAACCTAGATAGACCAAGTGCCCGCTAGGGAACCTATCTAGTCCAAGTACCCGCTAGGAAACGTACATAGTCCAAGTGCCCGCTAGGTAACGTACATAGTCTAAGTGCCCGATAGGTAACGTAAATAGTCCAAGGGCCTGCTAGGGAACGTACATAGTCCAAGTGCCTGCTAGGTAACCTAGATAGTCCACGTGCCCCCTAGTTAACCTACATAGTCCAGGTTCCCCCTAGGTAACCTAGATCGCCAAAGGGCCCGCTAGGTAACCTACATTGTCCTAGTGCCCCCTAGTTAACCTACATTCTTCAAGTGCCCGATAGGGAACCTACATAGTCCAAGTGCCCGCTAGGTAACCTACATAGTCCAAGTGCCCGTTAGTTAACCTAGATAGTCCAAGTGCCCGCTAGGTAACCTAGATAGTCCAATAGCCCGGTAGGTAACCTACATACTCCAAGTACCCGCTAGGTAATGTAGATAGTTCAAGTGCCTGCTAGGTAACCTAGATAGTCCAAGTGCCCGCTAGGTAACCTAAGTAGTCCAAATGTCCGATAGGGATCCTACATAGTCCAAGTTCCGGCTAGGTAACCAACATAGTACAATTGCCCGTTCGTTAACCTAGATAGTCCAAGTGCCCGCTAGGAAACCTACATAGTCCAAGGGCCCGCTAGGTAACCTAGACAGTTCAAGTGACCGCTAGGTTACCCACATAGTCCAAGTGCCCGTTCGTTAACCTACATAGTCCAAGTGCCCGCTAGGTAACCAATATAGTCCAAATGCCCGCTAGGGGCCATAATATTCCAAATGCCCGCTAGTTAACCTAGATAGTACAAGTGCTTGCTAGTTAACCTAGATAGTCCCAGTGCCCGTTAGTTAACCTAGGTAGACCAAGTGCCCGCTAGGTAACCTATCTAGTCCAAGTACCCGCTAGGAAACGTACATAGTCCAAGTGCCCGCTAGGTAACGTACATTGTCCAAGTGCCCGCTTGGTAACGTAGATAGTCCAAGTGCCCGCTAGGGAACGTACATAGTCCAAGTGCCCGCTAGGGAACCTAGATAGTCCAAGTGCCCGCTAGGTAACCTACATAGTCCAAGTGCCCGCTAGGTAACCTAGATAGTTGAAGTACCCACTAGGTAACCTAGATCGTCCAAGGGCCCCCTAGTTAGCCTACATATTCCAAGTGCCCGCTAGGTAACCTAGATAGTCCAAGTGCCCGTTCGGTAACCTAGATAGTCTAAGTGCCCTTTAGGGAACCTAGATAGTCCAAGGGCCCGCTAGTAAACCTACATAGTCCATGGGCCCGCTAGTTAACCTACATAGTGCAAGTGTCCGCTAGTTAACCTACATATTCCAAGTGCCCGCTATTTAACTTACATAATCTAAGTGCCAGCTAGGTAACCTAGATAGTACAAGTGCCTGCTAGGGAATCTAGATAGTCCAAGTGCCTGTTAGCTAACCTAGATAGTCCATGTGGCGGCTAGGTAACCTATATAGTCCAAGTGCCCGTTCGTTAACCTAGATCATCCAAGTGCCAGCTAGGTAACCTAGATCATCCAAGTGCCAGCTAGGTAACCTAGACAGTCCAAGTGCCCGCTAGTTAACCTACATAGTCCAAGTGCCCGATAGGAAATCTACATAATCCAAGTGCCCGCTCGACAACCTACATACTCCAGGTGCCCGTTAGTTAACCTAGATAGTCAAAGTGCCTGCTAGGTAACCTAGATAGTCCAAGTGCCCGCTAGGTAACCTACATAGTCCAAGTTCCCGATGGTAACCTAAATAGTCCAAATGCCCGCTAGGGAAACTACATAGGCCAAGTGCCTGCTAGTTAACCTAGATAGTCCAAGTGCCTGATAGTAAACCTACATAATCCATGGGCCCGCTAGTTAACCTACATAGTGCAAGGGCCCGCTAGTTAACCTAGATCGTGCAAGTGTCCGCTAGTTAGCCTATATACACCAAGTGCCCGCTAGTTAACCTATATACCAAGTGCCCGCTACGTAACCTAGATAGTCCAAGGGCACGCTAGTTAACCTACATAGTGCAAGTGCCCGATAGGCAACCTAGATAGTCCAAGTGCCTTTTCGGTAACCTAGATAGTCCAAGTGCCCTTTAGGGAACCTAGATAGTCGAAGGGCCCGCAAGTAAACCTACATAGTCCAAGGGCCCGCTAGTTAACCTATATATTCCAAGTGCCCGCTAGTTAACCTACATAATCTAAGTGCCCGTTAGCTAACCTAGATAGTCCAAGGGAACGCTAGTTGACCTACATAGTCCAAGTGCCTGGTAGGTATCCTAGATAGTACAAGTGCCCGCTAGGTAACCTAGATAGTCCAAGTGCCCGTTAGTTAACCTAGATAGTCCAAGTGCCCACTAGGGGACGTACTTGGTCCATGTGCCCATTAGCTAACCTAGATAGTCCAAGTGCCCGCTAGTTAACATTGATCATCCAAGTGCCTGCTAGTTAACCTATATAGTCCAAGTGCCCTGTAGTTAACCTAGATCGTCAAAGTGCCCGCTAGTTAACCTACATAGTCCAAAGGCCCGCTAGTTAACCTACATAGTCCAAGGTCCGCTAGTTAACCTAGATAATCCAAGTGCTCGCTAGTTAACATACATAGTACAAGGGATCACTAGTTGACCTAGATAGTCCAAGTGCCCGCTAGCTAACCTAGATAGTCCAAGTGCCCGCTAGGTAACCTAAGTAGTCCAAATATCCGATAGGGTTCCTACACAGTCCAAGTGCCCGCTAGGTAACCTACATTGTCCAAGTGCCCGTTCGTTAACCTAGATAGTCCAAGTGCCCGCTAGGTAACGTAGACTGTCCAAGTGCCCGCTAGGTTACCTACATAGTCCAAGTGCCCGTTCGTTAACCTAGATAGTCCAAGTGCCCGCTAGGAAACCTACATAGTCCAAGGGCCCGCTAGGTAACCTAGATAGTCCAAGTGTTCGCTAGATAACCTAGAGTCCAAGTGCTCGCTAGTTAACCTACATAGTCCAAGTGCCCGCTATGTAACCTAGATAGTCAAAGTGCCTGTTAGGTAACCTAGATAGTCCAAGTGCCCGCTAGGTAACTTACATTGTCTAATTTGCCGCTAGGTAACCTAGATAGTCCAAGTGCCCGTTACCTAACCTAGATAGTCCAAGTGCCCGCTAGGCAACCTACATAGTCCAAGAGCCCGTTCGTTAACCTAGAAGTCCAAGTGTGCGCTAGGTAACCTAGACAGTCCAAGTGCCCGCTAGATTACCTGCATATTCCAAGTGCCCATTCGTTAACGTAGATAGTCCAAGTGCCCACTAGGTAACCTACATAGTCCAAGTGCCCGCTAGGTAACCTATATAGTCCAAGTGCCCGCTAGGTAACCTAGATAGTCCAAGGGCCCGCTAGTTAACCTACATAGTCCAAGGGCTCACTTGTTCACTTTGATAGTCCAAGTGCCCTCTAGTTAACCTAGATCTTCCAAGTGACCGCTAGTTAATCTACATAGTCCAAGGGCCCGCTAGTTAACCTACATAGTCCAAGGGCCCGCTAGTTAACCTACATCATCCAAGGGCCTGCTAGTTAACCTAGATAGTCCAAATGCCCGCTAGTTAACCTACATAGTGCAAGGGCCCGCTAGTTAACCTAGATCGTGCAAGTGTCCGCTAGTTAGCCTATATACTCCAAGTGCCCGCTAGTTAACCTATATACCAAGTGCCCGCTACGTAACCTAGATAGTCCAAGGGCACGCTAGTTAACCTACATAGTGCAAGTGCCCGATAGGCAACCTAGATAGTCCAAGTGCCTTTTCGGTAACCTAGATAGTCCAAGTGCCCTTTAGGGAACCTAGATAGTCGAAGGGCCCGCAAGTAAACCTACATAGTCCAAGGGCCCGCTAGTTAACCTATATATTCCAAGTGCCCGCTAGTTAACCTACATAATCTAAGTGCCCGTTAGCTAACCTAGATAGTCCAAGGGAACGCTAGTTGACCTACATAGTCCAAGTGCCTGGTAGGTATCCTAGATAGTACAAGTGCCCGCTAGGTAACCTAGATAGTCCAAGTGCCCGTTAGTTAACCTAGATAGTCCAAGTGCCCACTAGGGGACGTACTTGGTCCATGTGCCCATTAGCTAACCTAGATAGTCCAAGTGCCCGCTAGTTAACATTGATCATCCAAGTGCCTGCTAGTTAACCTAGATAGTCCAAGTGCCCTGTAGTTAACCTAGATCGTCAAAGTGCCCGCTAGTTAACCTACATAGTCCAAAGGCCCGCTAGTTAACCTACATAGTCCAAGGTCCGCTAGTTAACCTAGATAGTCCAAGTGCTCGCTAGTTAACATACATAGTACAAGGGATCACTAGTTGACCTAGATAGTCCAAGTGCCCGCTAGCTAACCTAGATAGTCCAAGTGCCCGCTAGGTAACCTAAGTAGTCCAAATATCCGATAGGGTTCCTACACAGTCCAAGTGCCCGCTAGGTAACCTACATTGTCCAAGTGCCCGTTCGTTAACCTAGATAGTCCAAGTGCCCGCTAGGTAACCTAGACTGTCCAAGTGCCCGCTAGGTTACCTACATAGTCCAAGTGCCCGTTCGTTAACCTAGATAGTCCAAGTGCCCGCTAGGAAACCTACATAGTCCAAGGGCCCGCTAGGTAACCTAGATAGTCCAAGTGTTCGCTAGATAACCTAGAGTCCAAGTGCTCGCTAGTTAACCTACATAGTCCAAGTGCCCGCTATGTAACCTAGATAGTCAAAGTGCCTGTTAGGTAACCTAGATAGTCCAAGTGCCCGCTAGGTAACTTACATTGTCTAATTTGCCGCTAGGTAACCTAGATAGTCCAAGTGCCCGTTACCTAACCTAGATAGTCCAAGTGCCCGCTAGGCAACCTACATAGTCCAAGAGCCCGTTCGTTAACCTAGAAGTCCAAGTGCGCGCTAGGTAACCTAGACAGTCCAAGTGCCCGCTAGATTACCTGCATATTCCAAGTGCCCATTCGTTAACGTAGATAGTCCAAGTGCCCACTAGGTAACTTACATAGTCCAAGTGCCCGCTAGGTAACCTATATAGTCCAAGTGCCCGCTAGGTAACCTAGATAGTCCAAGGGCCCGCTAGTTAACCTACATAGTCCAAGGGCTCACTTGTTCACTTTGATAGTCCAAGTGCCCGCTAGTTAACCTAGATCTTCCAAGTGACCGCTAGTTAATCTACATAGTCCAAGGGCCCGCTAGTTAACCTACATAGTCCAAGGGCCCGCTAGTTAACCTACATCATCCAAGGGCCTGCTAGTTAACCTAGATAGTCCAAGTGCCCGCTAGTTAACCTACATAGTCCACGTGCCCGCGAGGTAACCTAGACATTTCAAGTGACCACTAGGTTACCTACATAGTCCAAGTGCCCTTTCGTTAACCTACATAGTCCAAGTGCCCGAAAGGTAACCAATATTGTCCAAATGCCCGCTAGGGGCCCTAATTGTCCAAATGTCCGCTAGCTAACCTAGATAGTCCAAGTGCCCGCTAGGTAACCTAGACAGTCCAAGTGCCCGCTAGATTACCTGCATATTCCTAGTGCCCATTCGTTAACGTAGATAGTCCAAGTGCCCACTAGGTAACCTACATAGTCCAAGTGCCCGCTAGGTAACCTATATAGTCCAAGTGCCCGCTAGGTAACCTAGATAGCCCAAGGGCCCGCTAGTTAACCTACATAGTCCAAGGGCTCACTTGTTCACTTTGATAGTCCAAGTGCCCGCTAGTTAACCTAGAACTTCCAAGTGCACGCTAGTTAACCTACATAGTCCAAGGGCCCGCAAGTTAACCTACATCGTCCAAGGGCCTGCCAGTTAACCTAGATAGTCCAAGTGCCCGCTAGTTAACCTACATAGTCCAAGTGCCCGCGAGGTAACCTAGACATTTCAAGTGACCACTAGGTTACCTACATAGTCCAAGTGCCCTTTCGTTAACCTACATAGTCCAAGTGCCCGCTAGGTAACCAATATAGTCCAAATGCCCGCTAGGGGCCCTAATTGTCCAAATGTCCGCTAGTTAACCTAGATAGTCCAAGTGCCCGCTAGTTAAACTAGATAGACCAAGTGCCCGCTAGGGAACCTATCTAGTCCATGTACCCGCTAGGAAACGTACATAGTCCAAGTGCCCGCTAGGTAACGTAAATAGTCTAAGTGCCCGCTAGGTAACGTAAATAGTCCAAGGGCCTGCTAGGGAACGTACATAGTCCAAGTGCCTGCTAGGTAACCTAGATAGTCCAAGTGCCCCCTAGTTAACCTACATAGTCCAGGTTCCCCCTAGGTAACCTAGATCGTCAAAGGGCCCGCTAGGTAACCTACATTGTCCTAGTGCCCCCTAGTTAACCTACATTCTCCAAGTGCCCGATAGGGAACCTACATAGTCCAAGTGCCCGCTAGGTAACCCACATGGTCCAAATGCCCGCTAGTTAACCTACATAGTCCAAGTGCCCGATACAGAACCTACATAATCCAAGTGCCCGCTAGGGAACCTACATAGTCCAGGTGCCCGTTAGTTAACCTAGATAGTCCAAGTGCCCGCTAGGTAACCTAGATAGTCCAACAGCCCGGTAGGTAACCTACATACTCCAAGTACCCGCTAGGTAATGTAGATAGTTCAAGTGCCTGCTAGGTAACCTAGATAGTCCAAGTGCCCGCTAGGTAACCTACATAGTCCAAGTGCCTGCTAAGTAATCTATATAGTCTAAATAACCGCTAGGGAGCCTACATAGTCCAAATGCCCGCTGGGTAACCTAGATAGTCTAAGGGCCCGCTAGGTAACCTACATAGTCCTAGTGCCCCCTAGTTAACCTACATTTTCCAAGTGCCCGATAGGGAACCTACATAGTCCAAGTGCCCGCTCGTAACCTACATAGTACAAATGCCCTCTAGTTAACCTACATAGTCCAATTTCCCGATAGGGAACCTACATAATCCAAGTGCCCGCTAGTTGACCTACATAGTCCAAGTGCCCGCTAGGTAACCTAGATAATCCTAGTGCCCGCTAGGGAACCTTCATAGTCCTAGTGCCAGCTAGGTAACCTAGATAGTCCAAGTGCCCGCTAGTTAACCTAGATAGTCCTAGTGCCCGTTAGTTAACCTAGAGTGTCCAAGTGCCCACTAGGGGACGTACTTAGTCCAAGTGCCCGTTAGCTAACCTAGATAGTCCAAGGGCCCGCTAGTTAACATTGATCATCCAAGTGCCCGCTACTTAACCTACATAGTCCAAGGGCCCGCTAGTTAACCTACGTAGTCCAAGGTCCGCTAGTTAACCTAGATAGTCCAAGTGCTCGCTAGGTAACCTACATAGTACAAGGGCCCGCTAGTTGACCTAGATAGTCCAAGTGCCCGCTAGTTAACCTAGATAGTCCAAGTGCCCGCTAGGTAACCTAAGTAGTCCAAATGTCCGATAGGGATCCTACATAGTCCAAGTGCCCGCTAGGTAACCTACATAGTCCAAGTGCCCGTTCGTTAACCTAGATAGTCCAAGTGCCCGCTAGGAAACCTACATAGTCCAAGGGCCCGCTAGGTAACCTAGATAGTCCAAGTGCCCGCTAGGTTACCTAGAGTCCAAGTGCTCGATAGTTAACCTACATAGTCCAAGTGCCCGCTATGTAACCTAGATAGTCAAAGTGCCCGTTAGGTAACCTAGATAGTCCAAGTGCCCGCTAGGTAACTTACATTGTCCACGTTCCCGCTAGGTAAACTAGATACTCAAAGTGCCCGTTACCTAACCTAGATAGTCCAAGTGCCCGCTAAGCAACCTACATAGTCCAAGTGCCCGTTAGTTAACCTAGAAATCCAAGTGCCCGCTAGGTAACCTGGACAGTCCAAGTGCCCGCTAGGTTACCTGCATATTCCAAGTGCCCGTTCGTTAACCTAGATAGTCCAAGTGCCCACTAGGTAACCTAAATATTCCAAGTGCCCCCTAGGTAACCTATATAGTCCAAGTGCCCGCTAGGTAACCTATATAGTCCAAGGGCTCACTTGTTAACTTTGATAGTCCAAGTGCCCGCTAGTTAACCTAGATTGTCCAAGTGCCCGCTAGTTAACCTAGATAGTCCTAGTGCCCGTTAGTTAACCTAGAGTGTCCAAGTGCCCACTAGGGGACGTACTTAGTCCAAGTGCCCGTTAGCTAACCTAGATAGTCCAAGTGCCCGCTAGTTAACATTGATCATCCAAGTGCCCGCTAGTTAACCTACATAGTCCAAGGGCCCGCTAGTTAACCTACGTAGTCCAAGGTCCGCTAGTTAACCTAGATAGTCCAAGTGCTCGCTAGTTAACCTACATAGTACAAGGGCCCGCTAGTTGATCTAGATAGTCCAAGTGCCCGCTAGGTAACCTACATAGTCCAAGTTCCTGCTAGGTAACCTAGATAGTCCAAGTGCCCGTAACCTAACCTAGATAGTCCAATTGCCCGCTATGCAACATACATAGTCCAAGTGCCCGTTTGTTAACCTAGAAGTCAAAGTGCCCGCTAGGTAACCTAGACTGTCCAAGTGCCCGCTAGGTTAGGTACATAGTCCAAGTGCCCGCTAGGTAACCTAGATAGTCCAAGGGCCCGCTACTTAACCTACATAGTCCAAGTGCCCCGTAGTTAACTTACATAGTTCAAGTGTCCATAGGGAACATACATAGCCCATGTGCCCGCTAGGGAACATACATAGTCCAAGTGCCCGCTAGGGAATGTACATAGTCCAAGGGCCCGCTAGTTAACGTAGATAGTCCATGCTCGGCTAGTTAATCTACATAGTTCAAGGGCCCGCTAGTTAACCTACATAGTCCAATTACCCGCTAGTTAACCTAGATTGTCCAAGTGTCTGCTAGTTAATCTACATAGTACAAGTGCCCGTTCGGGAATCTAGTTAGTCCAAGTGCCCGCTCTGGAACCTACATAGTCCAAGTGCCTGCTAGGGAACCTACATAGTCCAAATGCCCGCGCTGGAACATACATAGTCCAAGTGCCCGCTAGGGAATCTACATAGTCCAAGGGCCCGCTAGTTAACTTAGATAGTCCAAGTGCCGCTAGTTAATCTACATAGTCCAAGGGCCCGCTAGTTAACCTACATAGTCCAAGTACCCGCTAGTTAACCTAGATCGTCCAAGTACCCACTATGTAACCTACATAGTCCAAGGGCCGTCTAGTTAACCTACATAGTCCAAGGGCCCGCTAGTTAACCTACATCGTCCAAGGGCCTGCTAGTTAACCTAGATAGTCCAAGTGCCCGCTAGTTAACCTACATAGTTCAAGTGCCCGCGAGGTAACCTAGACATTTAAGTGACCACTAGGTTACCTATATAGTCCAAGTGCCTTTTCGTTAACCTACATAGTCCAAGTGACCGCTAGGTAACCAATATAGTCCAAATGCCCGCTAGGGGCCCTAATTGTCCAAATGTCCGCTAGTTAACCTAGATAGTCCAAGTGCCCGCTAGTTAACCTAGATAGACCAAGTGCCCGCTAGGGAACCTATCTAGTCCAAGTACCCGCTAGGAAACGTACATAGTCCAAGTGCCCGCTAGGTAACGTACATAGTCTAAGTGCCCGCTAGGTAACGTAAATAGTCCAATGGGCTGCTAGGGAACGTACATAGTCCAAGTGCCTGCTAGGTAACCTAGATAGTCAAAGTGCCCACTAGTTAACCTACATAGTCCAGGTTCCCCCTAGGTAACCTAGATAGTCCAAGGGCCTGCTAGGTAACCTACATTGTCCTAGTGCCCCCTAGTTAACCTACATTCTCCAAGTGCCCGATAGGGAACCTAATTAGTCCAAGTGCCCGCTAGGGAATCTACATAGTCCAAGTGCCCGTTAGTTAACCTAGATAGTCCAAATGCCCGCTAGGTAACCTAGATAGTCCAACAGCCCGGTAGGTAACATACATACTCCAAGTACCCGCTAGGTAATGTAGATAGTTCAAGTGCCTGCTAGGTAACGTAGATAGTCCAAGTGCCCGCTAGGTAACCTACAAAGTCTAAGTGCCCGCTAAG
Source organism: Tenrec ecaudatus (assembly GCF_050624435.1). NCBI lineage: Eukaryota > Metazoa > Chordata > Mammalia > Afrosoricida > Tenrecidae > Tenrec > Tenrec ecaudatus. The sequence continues at coordinate 108,915 of NW_027459535.1, read as the reverse complement.
TAATCTATATAGTCTAAATAACCGCTAGGGAGCCTACATAGTCCAAATGCCCGCTAGGTAACCTAGATAGTCTAAGGGCCCGCTAGGTAACCTACATAGTCCAAGTGCCCGTTAGTTAACCTAGATAGTCCAAATGCCCGCTAGGTAACCTAGATAATCCTACAGCCCGGTAGGTAACCTACATACTCCAAGTACCCGCTAGGTAATGTAGATAGTTCAAGTGCCTGCTAGGTAACGTAGATAGTCCAAGTGCCCGCTAGGTAACCTACAAACTCTAAGTGCCCGCTAAGTAATCTATATAGTCTAAATAACCGCTAGGGAGCCTACATAGTCCAAATGCCCGCTAGGTAACCTAGATAGTCTAAGGGCCCGCTAGGTAACCTACATAGTCCAAGTGCCCGCTAGGTAACCTACATAGTCCAAATGCCCTCTAGTTAACCTACATAGTCCTAGTGCCCGATAGGGAACCTACAAAATCCAAGTGCCCGCTAGTTGACCTACATAGTCCAAGTGCCCGCTAGGTAACGTAGATAATCCTAGTGCCCAATAGGGAACCTTTATAGTACTACTGCCAGCTAGGTAACCTAGATAGTCCAAGTGCCCGCTAGTTAACCTAGATAGTTCTAGTGCCCGTTAGTTAACCTAGAGTGTCCAAGTGCCCACTAGAGAACGTACTTAGTCCAAGTGCCCGTTAGCTAACCTAGATAGTCCAAGTGCCTGCTAGTTAACATTGATCATCCAAGTGCCCTCTAGTTAACCTTCATAGTCCAAGGGCCCGCTAGTTAACCTACGTAGTCCAAGGTCCGCTAGTTAACCTAGATAGTCCTAGTGCTCGCTAGGTAACCTACATAGTACAAGGGCCCGCTAGTTAACCTAGATAGTCCAAGTGCCAGCTAGGTAACCTAAGTAGTCCAAATGGCTGATAGGGATCCAACATAGTCCAAGTGCCCGCTAGGTAACCTACATAGTCCAAGAGCCCGTTCGTTAACCTAGATAGTCCAAGTGCCCGCTAGGAAACCTACATAGTCCAAGGCCCGCTAGGTAACCTAGATAGTCCAAGTGCCCGCTAGGTAACATAGAGTCCAAGTGCTCGATAATTAACCTACATAGTCCAAGTGCCCGCTAGTTAACCTACATAGTGCAAGGGCCCTCTAGTTAACCTAGATCGTGCAAGTGTCCGCTAGTTAGCCGATATAGTCCAAGTGCCCGTTAGTTAACCTATATACCAAGTGCCCGCTACGTAACCTAGATAGTCCAAGGGCACGCTACTTAACCTACATAGTGCAAGTGCCCGCTAGGCAACCTAGATAGTCCAAGTGCCCGCTAAGGAACCTACATAGTCCAAGTGCACGCTAGTTAAGCTATATAGTCCAAGTGCCCGCTAGTTAACCTAGATAGTCCAAGTGCCTGCTAGGTAACCTACATAGTGCAAGTGTCCGCTAGTTTACCTACATAGTCCAAGTGCCCGCTAGTTAACCTAGATAGTTCAAGTACCCGCTAGGTAACCTAGATAGTCCAAGGGCCCCCTAGTTGGCCTATATAGTCCAAGTGCCCGCTAGGTAATCTAGATAGTCCAAGTGCCTTTTCGGTAACCTAGATAGTCCAAGTGCACTTTAGGGAACCTAGATAGTCGAAGGGCCCGCAAATAAACCTACATAGTCCAAGGGCCCGCTAGTTTACCTACATATTCCAAGTGCCTGCTAGTTAACCTACATAATCTAAGTGCCCGTTAGCTAACCTAGATAGTCCAAGGGCCCACTAGTTGACCTAAATTGTCCAAGTGCCAGCTAGGTATCCTAGATAGTCCAAGTGCCCGCTAGGCAACCTAGATAGTCCAAGTGCCCGTTAGTTAACCTAGATAGTCCAAGTGCCCAGTAGGGGACGTACTTAGTCCATGTGCCCATTAGCTAACCTAGATAGTCCAAGTGCCCGCTAGTTAACATTGATCATCCAAGTGCCCGCTAGTTAACCTAGATAGTCCAAGTGCCCTGTAGTTAACCTAGATCGTCCAGGTGCCCGCTAGTTAACCTACATAGTCCAAAGGCCCGCTAGTTAACCTACATAGTCCAAGGTCCGCTAGTTAACCTAGATAGTCCAAGTGCTCGCTAGTTAACCTACATAGTACAAGGGCCCACTAGTTGACTTAGATAGTCCAAGTGCCCGCTAGGTAACCTACATAGTCCAAGTTCCCGATGGTAACCTAAATAGTCCAAATGCCCGCTAGGGAAACTACATAGGCCAAGTGCCTGCTAGTTAACCTAGATAGTCCAAGTGCCTGCTAGTAAACCTACATAATCCATGGGCCCGCTAGTTAACCTACATAGTGCAAGGGCCCACTAGTTAACCTAGATCGTGCAAGTGTCCGCTAGTTAGCCTATATAGTCCAAGTGCCCGCTAGTTAACCTATATACCAAGTGCCCGCTACGTAACCTAGATAGTCCAAGGGCACGCTAGTTAACCTACATAGTGCAAGTGCCCGCTAGGCAACCTAGATAGTCCAAGTGCCCGCTAAGGAACCTACATAGTCCAAGTGCACGCTAGTTAACCTATATAGTCCAAGTGCCCGCTAGTTAACATAGATAGTCCAAGTGCCTGCTAGATAACCTACATAGTGCAAGTGTCCACTAGTTAACCTACATAGTCGAAGTGCCCGCTAGTTGACCTAGATAGTTCAAGTACCCGCTAGGTAATCTAGATAGTCCAAGGGCCCCCTAGTTGGCCTACATAGTCCAAGTGCCCGCTAGGTAACCTAGATAGTCCAAGTGCCTTTTCGGTAACCTAGATAGTCCAAGTGCCCTTTAGGGAACCTAGATAGTCGAAGGGCCCGCAAGTAAACCTACATAGTCCAAGGGCCCGCTAGTTAACCTACATATTCCAAGTGCCCGCTAGTTAACCTACATAATCTAAGTGCCCGTTAGCTAATCTAGATAGTCCAAGGGCCCGCTAGTTGACCTACATAGTCCAAGTGCCTGGTAGGTATCCTAGATAGTACAAGTGCCCGCTAGGTAACCTAGATAGTCCAAGTGCCCGTTAGTTAACCTAGATAGTCCAAGTGCCCACTAGGTAACCTACATAGGGCAAGTTCCCAATGGTAACCTAAATTGTCCAAATGCCCGCTAGGGAAACTACATAGTCCAAGTGCCTGCTAGTTAACCTAGATAGTCCAAGTGCCCGCTAGTTAACATTGATCATCCAAGTGCCTGCTAGTTAACCTAGATAGTCCAAGTGCCCTCTAGTTTACCTAGATCGTCCAAGTGCCCGCTAGTTAACCTAGGTAGTCCAAGGTCTGCTAGTTAACCTAAATAGTCCAAGTGCTCGCTAGTTAACCTACATAGTACAAGGGCCCACTAGTTGACCTAGATAGTCCAAGTGCCCGCTAGGTAACCTAAGTAGTCCAAATATCCGATAGGGATCCTACATAGTCCAAGTGCCCGCTAAGTAACCTACATTGTCCAAGTGCCCGTTCGTTAACCTAGATAGTCCAAGTGCCCGCTAGGTAACCTAGACTGTCCAAGTGCCCGCTAGGTTACCTACATAGTCCAAGTGCCCCTTCGTTAACCTACATAGTCCAAGTACCCGCTAGGAAACCTACATAGTCCAAGGGCCCGCTAGGTAACCTAGATAGTCCAAGTGTCCGCTAGATAACCTAGAGTCCAAGTGCTCGCTAGTTAACCTACATAGTCAAAGTGCCCGCTATGTAACCTAGATAGTCAAAGTGCCCGTTAGGTAACCTAGATAGTCCAAGTGCCCGCTAGGTAACTTACATTTTCCAAGTTCCCGCTAGGTAACCTAGATAGTCCAAGTGCCCGTTACCTAACCTAGATAGTCCAAGTGCCCGCTAGGTAACCTACATAGTCCAAGAGCCCGTTCGTTAACCTAGAAGTCCAAGTGCCCGCTAGGTAACCTAGACAGTCCTAGTGCCCGCTAGGTTACCTGTATATTCCAAGTGCCCATTCGTTAACGTAGATAGTCCAAGTGCCCACTAGGTAACCTACATAGTCCAAGTGCCCGCTAGGTAACCTATATAGTCCAAGTGCCCGCTTGGTAACCTAGATCGTGCAAGTGTCCGCTAGTTAGCCTATATAGTCCAAGTGCCCGCTAGTTAACCTATATACCAAGTGCCCGCTACGTAACCTAGATAGTCCAAGGGCACGCTAGTTAACCTACATAGTGCAAGTGCCCGCTAGGCAACCTAGATAGTCCAAGTGCCCGCTAAGGAACCTACATAGTCCAAGTGCACGCTAGTTAACCTATATAGTCCAAGTGCCCGCTAGTTAACATAGATAGTCCAAGTGCCTGCTAGGTAACCTACATAGTGCAAGTGTCCGCAAGTTAACCTACATAGTCGAAGTGCCCGCTAGTTGACCTAGATAATTCAAGTACCCGCTAGGTAATCTAGATAGTCCAAGGGCCCCCTAGTTGGCCTACATAGTCCAAGTGCCCGCTAGGTAACCTAGATAGTCCAAGTGCCTTTGCGGTAACCAAGATAGTCCAAGTGCCCTTTAGGGAACCTAGATAGTCGAAGGGCCCGCAAGTAAACCTACATAGTCCAAGGGCCCGCTAGTTAACCTACATATTCCAAGAGCCCGCTAGTTAACCTACATAATCTAAGTGCCCGTTAGCTAACCAAATAGTCCAAGGGCCCGCTAGTTGACCTACATAGTCCAAGTGCCTGGTAGGTATCCTAGATAGTAGAAGTGCCCGCTAGGTAACCTAGATAGTCCAAGTGCCCGTTAGTTAACCTAGATAGTCCAAGTGCCCACTAGGTAACCTACATAGGGCAAGTTCCCAATGGTAACCTAAATAGTCCAAATGCCCGCTAGGGAAACTACATAGTCCATGTGCCTGCTAGTTAACCTAGATAGTCCAAGTGCCCGCTAGTGAACATTGATCATCCAAGTGCCTCCTAGTTAACCTAGATAGTCCAAGTGCCCTCTAGTTAACCTAGATCGTCCAAGTGCCCGCTAGTTAACCTACATAGTCCAAGGTCCGCTAGTTAACCTAGATAGCCCAAGTGCCCTCTAGTTAACCTATATCGTCCAAGTGCCCGCTAGTTAACCTACATAGTCCAAGGGCCCGCTAGTTAACCTACATAGTCCAAGGTCCGCTAGTTAACCTAGATAGTCCAAGTGCTCGCTAGTTAACCTACATAGTACAAGGGCCCACTAGTTGACCTAGATAGTCCAAGTGCCCGCTAGCTAACCTACATAGTCCAAGTGCCCGCTAGGTAACCTAAGTAGTCCAAATATCCGATAGGGATCCTACATAGTCCAAGTGCCCGCTAGGTAACCTAGACTGTCCAAGTGCCCGTTCGTTAACCTAGATAGTCCAAGTGCCCGCTAGGAAACCTACATAGTCCAAGGGCACGCTAGGTAACCTAGATAGTCCAAGTGTCCGCTAGATAACCTAGAGTCCAAGTGCTCGCTAGTTAACCTACATAGTCCAAGTGCCCGCTATGTAACCTAGATAGTCAAAGTGCCCGTTAGGTAACCTAGATAGTCCAAGTGCCCGCTAGGTAACTTACATTGTCCAAGTTCCCGCTAGGTAACCTAGATAGTCCCAGTGCCCGTTACCTAACCTAGATAGTCCAAGTGCCCGCTAGGCAACCTACATAGTCCAAGAGCCCGTTCGTTAACCTAGAAGTCCAAGTGCCCGCTAGGTAACCTAGACAGTCCAAGTGCCCGCTAGGTTACCTGCATATTCCAAGTGCCCATTCGTTAACGTAGATAGTCCAAGTGCCCACTAGGTAACTTACATAGTCCAAGTGCCCGCTAGGTAACCTATATAGTCCAAGTGCCCGCTAGGTAACCTAGATAGTCCAAGGGCCCGCTAGTTAACCTACATAGTCCAAGGGCTCACTTGTTCACTTTGATAGTCCAAGTGCCCGCTAGTTAACCTAGATCTTCCAAGTGACCGCTAGTTAACTTAGATTGCCCAAGTGCCCGCTAGTTAACCTACATAGTCCAAGGGCCCACTAGTTAACCTAGATAGTCCAAGTGTCCTCTAGTTAACCTACATAGTCCAAGTGCCCGCTAGTTAACCTATTTACCAAGTGCCCGCTATGTAACCTAGATATTCCAAGGGCACGCTCGTTAACCTATATCGTCCAAGTGCCCGCTAGGCAACCTAGATAGTCCAAGTGCCCGCTAAGGAACCTACATAGTCCAAGTGCACGCTAGATATCCTAGATAGTCCAAGTGCCCGCTAGTTAACCTAGATAGTCCAAGTGCCTTCTAGGTAACCTACATAGTGCAAGTGTCCGCTAGTTAAGCTACATATTCCAAGTGCCCGCTAGTTAACATAGATAGTCCAAATGCCCGCTAGGGAACGTACATAGTCCAAGTGCCTGCTAGGTAACCTAGATAGTTCAAGTACCCGCTACGTAACCTAGATCATCAAAGGGCCCCCTAGTTAGCCTACATAGTCCAAGTGCCCGCTAGGTAACCTAGATAGTCCACGTGCCCTTTAGGGAACCTAGATAGTCCAAGGGCCCGCTAGTAAACCTACATAGTCCAAGGGCCCGCTAGTTAACCTACATATTCCAAGTTCCCGCTAGTTAACCTACATAATCTAAGTCCCGTTGGCTCACCTAGATAGTCCAAGGGTCCGCTAGTTGACCTACATTGTCAAAGTGCCAGCTAGGTAACCTAGGTAGTACAAGTGCCCGCTAGGGAACCTGGATAGTCCAAGTGCCTGTTAGCTAACCTAGATAGTCCATGTGGCGGCTAGGTAACCTACATAGTCCAAATGCCCGTTCGTTAACCTAGATAATCCAAGTGCCCGTTCGTTAACCGAGATAATCCAAGTGCCCACTAGGTAACCTAGACAGTCCAAGTGCCCGCTAGTTAACCTACAAAGTCCAAGTGCCCTATAGGGAACCTACATAATCCAAGTGCCCGCTAGGCAACCTACATAGTCCAAGTGCCCGTTAGTTAACCTAGATAGTCAAAGTGCCTGCTAGATAACCTAGATATTCCAAGTGCCCGCTAGGTAACCTACATATTCCAAGTGCCCGCTAGGTAACCTAAATAGTCCAAAGGCCCGCTAGGGAAACTACATAGTCCAAGTGCCCGCTAGTTAACCTAGATAGTCCAAGTGCCTGCTAGTAAATCTACATAATCCATGGGCACGCTAGTTAGCCTACATAGTGCAAGGGCCCGCTAGTTAACCTACATCGTCCCAGGGCCCGCTAGTTAACCTAGATAGTCCAAGTGCCCGCTAGTTAACCTACATAGTCTAAGTGCCCGCTAGGTAACCTAGACAGTTCAAGTGACCACTAGGTTACCCACATAGTCCAAGTGCCCGTTCGTTAACCTAAATAGTCCAAGTGCCCGCTAGGTAACCAATATAGTCCAAATGCCCGCTAGGGGCCCTAATATTCCAAATGCCCGCTAGTTAACCTAGATAGTCCAAGTGCTCGCTAGTTAACCTAGATAGTCCCAGTGCCCGCTAGTTAACCTAGATAGACCAAGTGCCCGCTAGGGAACCTATCTAGTCCAAGTACCCGCTAGGAAACGTACATAGTCCAAGTGCCCGCTAGGTAACCTACATAGTACAAGTGCCCGCTAGGTAACGTAGATAATCCAAGTGCCCGCTAGGGAATGTACATAGTCCAAGTGCCCGCTAGGGAACCTAGATAGTCCAAGTGCCCGCTAGGTAACCTACATAGTCCAAGTGCCCGCTAGGTAACCTAGATAGTGCAAGTGCCCCCTAGTTAAACTAGATAGTTGAAGTACCCGCTAGGTAACCTAGATCGTCCAAGGGCCCCCTAGTTAGCCTATATAGTCCAAGTGCCCGCTAGGTAACCTAGATAGTCCAAGTGCCCGTTCGGTAACCTTGATAGTCTAAGTGCCCTTTAGGGAACCTAGATAGTCCAAGGGCCCGCTAGTAAACCTAAATAGTCCATGGGCCCCCTAGTTAACCTACATAGTGCAAGTGTCCGCTAGTTAACCTACATATTCCAAGTGCCCGCTATTTAACCTACATAATCTAAGTGCCAGCTAGGTAACCTAGATAGTACAAGTGCCTGCTAGGGAATCTAGATAGTCCAAGTGCCTGTTAGCTAACCTAGATAGTCCAAGGGGCAGCTAGGTAACCTATATAGTCCAAGTGCCCGTTCGTTAACCTAGATCATCCAAGTGCCCGCTAGGTAACCTAGACAGTCCAAGTGCCCGCTAGTTAACCTACATAGTCCAAGTGCCCGATAGGGAACCTACATAATCCAAGTGCCCGCTCGGCAACCTACATACTCCAGGTGCCGGTTAGTTAACCTAGATAGTCAAAGTGCCTGCTAGGTAACCTAGATAGTCCAAGTGCCCGCTAGGTAACATACATAGGGCAAGTTCCCAATGGTAACCTAAATAGTCCAAATGCCCGCTAGGGAAACTACATAGTCCAAGTGCCTGCTAGTTAACCTAGATAGTCCAAGTGCCCGCTAGTTAACATTGATCATCCAAGTGCCTGCTAGTTAACCTAGATAGTCCAAGTGCCCTCTAGTTAACCTAGATCGTCCAAGTGCCCTCTAGTTAACCTACATAGTCCAAAGGCCCGCTAGTTAACCTACATAGTCCAAGGTCCGCTAGTTAACCTAGATAGTCCAATGCTCGCTAGTTAACCTACATAGTACATGGCCCACTTGTTGACCTAGATAGTCCAAGTGCCCGCTAGCTAACCTAGATAGTCCTAGTGCCCGCTAGGTAACCTAAGTAGTCCAAATATCTGATAGGGATCCTACATAGTCCAAGTGCCCGCTAGGTAACCTACATTGTCCAAGTGCCCGTTCATTAACCTAGATAGTCCAAGTGCCCGCTAGGTAACCTAGACTGTCCAAGTGCCCGCTAGGTTACCTACATAGTCCAAGTGCCCGTTCGTTAACCTAGATAGTCCAAGTGCCCGCTAGGAAACCTACATAGTCCAAGGGCCCGCTAGGTAACCTAGATAGTCCAAGTGTCCCCTAGATATCCTAGAGTATAAGTGCTCTCTAGTTAACCTACATAGTCCAAGTGCCCGCTATGTAACCTAGATAGTCAAAGTGCCCGTTAGGTAACCTAGATAGTCCAAGTGCCCGCTAGGTAACTTACATTGTCCAAGTTGCCTCTAGGTAACCTAGATAGTCCAAGTGCCCGTTACCTAACCTAGATAGTCCAAGTGCCCGCTAGGCAACCTACATAGTCCAAGAGCCCGTTCGTTAACCTAGAAGTCCAAGTGCCCGCTAGGTAACCTAGACAGTCCAAGTGCCCGCTAGGTTACCTGCATATTCCAAGTGCCCATTCGTTAACGTAGATAGTCCAAGTCCCCACTAGGTAACCTACATAGTCCAAGTGCCCGCTAGGTAACCTATATAGTCCAAGTGCCCGCTAGGTAACCTAGATAGTCCAAGGGCCCGCTAGTTAACCTACATAGTCCAAGGGCTCACTTGTTCACTTTGATAGTCCAAGTGCCCGCTAGTTAACCTAGATCTTCCAAGTGACCGCTAGTTAACCTAGATTGCCCAAGTGCCCGCTAGTTAACCTACATAGTCCAAGGGCCCACTAGTTAACCTAGATAGTCCAAGTGTCCTCTAGTTAACCTACATAGTCCAAGTGCCCGCTAGTTAACCTATATACCAAGTGCCCGCTACGTAACCTAGATATTCCAAGGGCACGCTCGTTAACCTATATCGTCCAAGTGCCCGCTAGGCAACCTAGATAGTCCAAGTGCCCGCTAAGGAACCTACATAGTCCAAGTGCACGCTAGATATCCTAGATAGTCCAAGTGCCCGCTAGTTAACTTAGATAGTCCAAGTGCCTGCTAGGTAACCTACATAGTGCAAGTGTCCGCTAGTTATGCTACATATTCCAAGTGCCCGCTAGTTAACATAGATAGTCCAAATGCCCGCTAGGGAACGTACATAGTCCAAGTGCCTGCTAGGTAACCTAGATAGTTCAAGTACCCGCTACGTAACCTAGATCATCAAAGGGCCCCCTAGTTAGCCTACATAGTCCAAGTGCCCGCTAGGTAACCTAGATAGTCCAAGTGCGCTTTAGGGAACCTAGATAGTCCACGTGCCCTTTAGGGAACCTAGATAGTCCAAGGGCCCGCTAGTAAACCTACATAGTCCATGGGCCCGCTAGTTAACCTACATATTCCAAGTTCCCGCTAGTTAACCTACATAATCTAAGTCCCGTTGGCTCACCTAGATAGTCCAAGGGCCCGCTAGTTGACCTACATTGTCAAAGTGCCAGCTAGGTAACCTAGGTAGTACAAGTGCCCGCTAGGGAACCTGGATAGTCCAAGTGCCTGTTAGCTAACCTAGATAGTCCATGTGGCGGCTAGGTAACCTACATAGTCCAAATGCCCGTTCGTTAACCTAGATAATCCAAGTGCCCGTTCGTTAACCGAGATAATCCAAGTGCCCACTAGGTAACCTAGACAGTCCAAGTGCCCGCTAGTTAACCTACAAAGTCCAAGTGCCCTATAGGGAACCTACATAATCCAAGTGCCCGCTAGGCAACCTACATAGTCCAAGTGCCCGTTAGTTAATCTAGATAGTCAAAGTGCCTGCTAGATAACCTAGATATTCCAAGTGCCCGCTAGGTAACCTACATATTCCAAGTGCCCGCTAGGTAACCTAAATAGTCCAAAGGCCCGCTAGGGAAACTACATAGTCCAAGTGCCCGCTAGTTAACCTAGATAGTCCAAGTGCCTGCTAGTAAACCTACATAATCCATGGGCACGCTAGTTAGCCTACATAGTGCAAGGGCCCGCTAGTTAACCTACATCGTCCCAGGGCCCGCTAGTTAACCTAGATAGTCCAAGTGCCCGCTAGTTAACCTACATAGTCTAAGTGCCCGCTAGGTAACCTAGACAGTTCAAGTGACCACTAGGTTACCCACATAGTCCAAGTGCCCGTTCGTTAACCTACATAGTCCAAGTGCCCGCTAGGTAACCAATATAGTCCAAATGCCCGCTAGGGGCCCTAATATTCCAAATGCCCGCTAGTTAACCTAGATAGTCCAAGTGCTCGCTAGTTAACCTAGATAGTCCCAGTGCCCGCTAGTTAACCTAGATAGACCAAGTGCCCGCTAGGGAACCTATCTAGTCCAAGTACCCGCTAGGAAACGTACATAGTCCAAGTGCCCGCTAGGTAACGTACATAGTACAAGTGCCCGCTAGGTAACGTAGATAGTCCAAGTGCCCGCTAGGTAACCTACATAGTCCAAGTGCCCGCTAGGTAACCTAGATAGTGCAAGTGCCCCCTAGTTAAACTAGATAGTTGAAGTACCCGCTAGGTAACCTAGATCGTCCAAGGGCCCCCTAGTTAGCCTATATAGTCCAAGTGCCCGCTAGGTAACCTAGATAGTCCAAGTGCCCGTTCGGTAACCTTGATAGTCTAAGTGCCCTTTAGGGAACCTAGATAGTCCAAGGGCCCGCTAGTAAACCTACATAGTCCATGGGCCCCCTAGTTAACCTACATAGTGCAAGTGTCCGCTAGTTAACCTACATATTCCAAGTGCCCGCTATTTAACCTACATAATCTAAGTGCCAGCTAGGTAACCTAGATAGTACAAGTGCCTGCTAGGGAATCTAGATAGTCCAAGTGCCTGTTAGCTAACCTAGATAGTCCAAGGGGCAGCTAGGTAACCTATATAGTCCAAGTGCCCGTTCGTTAACCTAGATCATCCAAGTGCCCGCTAGGTAACCTAGACAGTCCAAGTGCCCGCTAGTTAACCTACATAGTCCAAGTGCCCGATAGGGAACCTACATAATCCAAGTGCCCGCTCGGCAACCTACATACTCCAGGTGCCGGTTAGTTAACCTAGATAGTCAAAGTGCCTGCTAGGTAACCTAGATAGTCCAAGTGCCCGCTAGGTAACATACATAGGGCAAGTTCCCAATGGTAACCTAAATAGTCCAAATGCCCGCTAGGGAAACTACATAGTCCAAGTGCCTGCTAGTTAACCTAGATAGTCCAAGTGCCCGCTAGTTAACATTGATCATCCAAGTGCCTGCTAGTTAACCTAGATAGTCCAAGTGCCCTCTAGTTAACCTAGATCGTCCAAGTGCCCTCTAGTTAACCTACATAGTCCAAAGGCCCGCTAGTTAACCTACATAGTCCAAGGTCCGCTAGTTAACCTAGATAGTCCAATGCTCGCTAGTTAACCTACATAGTACATGGCCCACTTGTTGACCTAGATAGTCCAAGTGCCCGCTAGCTAACCTAGATAGTCCTAGTGCCCGCTAGGTAACCTAAGTAGTCCAAATATCTGATAGGGATCCTACATAGTCCAAGTGCCCGCTAGGTAACCTACATTGTCCAAGTGCCCGTTCATTAACCTAGATAGTCCAAGTGCCCGCTAGGTAACCTAGACTGTCCAAGTGCCCGCTAGGTTACCTACATAGTCCAAGTGCCCGTTCGTTAACCTAGATAGTCCAAGTGCCCGCTAGGAAACCTACATAGTCCAAGGGCCCGCTAGGTAACCTAGATAGTCCAAGTGTCCCCTAGATATCCTAGAGTATAAGTGCTCTCTAGTTAACCTACATAGTCCAAGTGCCCGCTATGTAACCTAGATAGTCAAAGTGCCCGTTAGGTAACCTAGATAGTCCAAGTGCCCGCTAGGTAACTTACATTGTCCAAGTTGCCTCTAGGTAACCTAGATAGTCCAAGTGCCCGTTACCTAACCTAGATAGTCCAAGTGCCCGCTAGGCAACCTACATAGTCCAAGAGCCCGTTCGTTAACCTAGAAGTCCAAGTGCCCGCTAGGTAACCTAGACAGTCCAAGTGCCCGCTAGGTTACCTGCATATTCCAAGTGCCCATTCGTTAACGTAGATAGTCCAAGTCCCCACTAGGTAACCTACATAGTCCAAGTGCCCGCTAGGTAACCTATATAGTCCAAGTGCCCGCTAGGTAACCTAGATAGTCCAAGGGCCCGCTAGTTAACCTACATAGTCCAAGGGCTCACTTGTTCACTTTGATAGTCCAAGTGCCCGCTAGTTAACCTAGATCTTCCAAGTGACCGCTAGTTAACCTAGATTGCCCAAGTGCCCGCTAGTTAACCTACATAGTCCAAGGGCCCACTAGTTAACCTAGATAGTCCAAGTGTCCTCTAGTTAACCTACATAGTCCAAGTGCCCGCTAGTTAACCTATATACCAAGTGCCCGCTACGTAACCTAGATATTCCAAGGGCACGCTCGTTAACCTATATCGTCCAAGTGCCCGCTAGGCAACCTAGATAGTCCAAGTGCCCGCTAAGGAACCTACATAGTCCAAGTGCACGCTAGATATCCTAGATAGTCCAAGTGCCCGCTAGTTAACTTAGATAGTCCAAGTGCCTGCTAGGTAACCTACATAGTGCAAGTGTCCGCTAGTTAAGCTACATATTCCAAGTGCCCGCTAGTTAACATAGATAGTCCAAATGCCCGCTAGGGAACGTACATAGTCCAAGTGCCTGCTAGGTAACCTAGATAGTTCAAGTACCCGCTACGTAACCTAGATCATCAAAGGGCCCCCTAGTTAGCCTACATAGTCCAAGTGCCCGCTAGGTAACCTAGATAGTCCAAGTGCGCTTTAGGGAACCTAGATAGTCCACGTGCCCTTTAGGGAACCTAGATAGTCCAAGGGCCCGCTAGTAAACCTACATAGTCCATGGGCCCGCTAGTTAACCTACATATTCCAAGTTCCCGCTAGTTAACCTACATAATCTAAGTCCCGTTGGCTCACCTAGATAGTCCAAGGGCCCGCTAGTTGACCTACATTGTCAAAGTGCCAGCTAGGTAACCTAGGTAGTACAAGTGCCCGCTAGGGAACCTGGATAGTCCAAGTGCCTGTTAGCTAACCTAGATAGTCCATGTGGCGGCTAGGTAACCTACATAGTCCAAATGCCCGTTCGTTAACCTAGATAATCCAAGTGCCCGTTCGTTAACCGAGATAATCCAAGTGCCCACTAGGTAACCTAGACAGTCCAAGTGCCCGCTAGTTAACCTACAAAGTCCAAGTGCCCTATAGGGAACCTACATAATCCAAGTGCCCGCTAGGCAACCTACATAGCCCAAGTGCCCGTTAGTTAATCTAGATAGTCAAAGTGCCTGCTAGATAACCTAGATATTCCAAGTGCCCGCTAGGTAACCTACATATTCCAAGTGCCCGCTAGGTAACCTAAATAGTCCAAAGGCCCGCTAGGGAAACTACATAGTCCAAGTGCCCGCTAGTTAACCTAGATAGTCCAAGTGCCTGCTAGTAAACCTACATAATCCATGGGCACGCTAGTTAGCCTACATAGTGCAAGGGCCCGCTAGTTAACCTACATCGTCCCAGGGCCCGCTAGTTAACCTAGATAGTCCAAGTGCCCGCTAGTTAACCTACATAGTCTAAGTGCCCGCTAGGTAACCTAGACAGTTCAAGTGACCACTAGGTTACCCACATAGTCCAAGTGCCCGTTCGTTAACCTACATAGTCCAAGTGCCCGCTAGGTAACCAATATAGTCCAAATGCCCGCTAGGGGCCCTAATATTCCAAATGCCCGCTAGTTAACCTAGATAGACCAAGTGCCCGCTAGGGAACCTATCTAGTCCAAGTACCCGCTAGGAAACGTACATAGTCCAAGTGCCCGCTAGGTAACGTACATAGTACAAGTGCCCGCTAGGTAACGTAGATAGTCCAAGTGCCCGCTAGGGAACATACATAGTCCAAGTGCCCGCTAGGTAACCTAGATAGTGCAAGTGCCCCCTAGTTAAACTAGATAGTTGAAGTACCCGCTAGGTAACCTAGATCGTCCAAGGGCCCCCTAGTTAGCCTATATAGTCCAAGTGCCCGCTAGGTAACCTAGATAGTCCAAGTGCCCGTTCGGTAACCTAGATAGTCTAAGTGCCCTTTAGGGAACCTAGATAGTCCAAGGGCCCGCTAGTAAACCTACATAGTCCATGGGCCCCCTAGTTAACCTACATAGTGCAAGTGTCTGCTAGTTAACCTACATATTCCAAGTGCCCGCTATTTAACCTACATAATCTAAGTGCCAGCTAGGTAACCTAGATAGTACAAGTGCCTGCTAGGGAATCTAGATAGTCCAAGTGCCTGTTAGCTAACCTAGATAGTCCAAGGGGCAGCTAGGTAACCTATATAGTCCAAGTGCCCGTTCGTTAACCTAGATCATCCAAGTGCCCGCTAGGTAACCTAGACAGTCCAAGTGCCCGCTAGTTAACCTACATAGTCCAAGTGCCCGATAGGGAACCAACATAATCCAAGTGCCCGCTCGGCAACCTACATACTCCAGGTGCCGGTTAGTTAACCTAGATAGTCAAAGTGCCTGCTAGGTAACCTAGATAGTCCAAGTGCCCGCTAGGTAACCTACATAGGGCAAGTTCCCAATGGTAACCTAAATAGTCCAAATGCCCGCTAGGGAAACTACATAGTCCAAGTGCCTGCTAGTTAACCTAGATAGTCCAAGTGCCCGC
Source organism: Tenrec ecaudatus (assembly GCF_050624435.1). NCBI lineage: Eukaryota > Metazoa > Chordata > Mammalia > Afrosoricida > Tenrecidae > Tenrec > Tenrec ecaudatus. The sequence goes on along the minus strand of NW_027459535.1, from coordinate 93,484 downwards.
TAGTTAACATTGATCATCCAAGTGGCTGCTAGTTAACCTAGATAGTCCAAGTGCCCTCTAGTTAACCTAGATCGTCCAAGTGCCCTCTAGTTAACCTACATAGTCCAATGGCCCGCTAGTTAACCTACATAGTCCAAGGTCCGCTAGTTAACCTAGATAGTCCAATGCTCGCTAGTTAACCTACATAGTACATGGCCCACTAGTTGACCTAGATAGTCCAAGTGCCCGCTAGCTAACCTAGATAGTCCTAGTGCCCGCTAGGTAACCTAAGTAGTCCAAATATCTGATAGGGATCCTACATAGTCCAAGTGCCCGCTAGGTAACCTACATTGTCCAAGTGCCCGTTCGTTAACCTAGATAGTCCAAGTGCCCGCTAGGTAACCTAGACTGTCCAAGTGCCCGCTAGGTTACCTACATAGTCCAAGTGCCCGTTCGTTAACGTAGATAGTCCAAGTGCCCGCTAGGAAACCTACATAGTCCAAGGGCCCGCTAGGTAACCTAGATAGTCCAAGTGTCCGCTAGATATCCTAGAGTATAAGTGCTCTCTAGTTAACCTACATAGTCCAAGTGCCCGCTATGTAACCTAGATAGTCAAAGTGCCCCTTAGGTAACCTAGATAGTCCAAGTGCCCGCTAGGTAACTTACATTGTCCAAGTTGCCTCTAGGTAACCTAGATAGTCCAAGTGCCCGTTACCTAACCTAGATAGTCCAAGTGCCCGCTAGGCAACCTACATAGTCCAAGAGCCCGTTCGTTAACCTAGAAGTCCAAGTGCCCGCTAGGTAACCTAGACAGTCCAAGTGCCCGCTAGGTTACCTGCATATTCCAAGTGCCCATTCGTTAACGTAGATAGTCCATGTCCCCACTAGGTAACCTACATAGTCCAAGTGCCCGCTAGGTAACCTATATAGTCCAAGTGCCCGCTAGGTAACCTAGATAGTCCAAGGGCCCGCTAGTTAACCTACATAGTCCAAGGGCTCACTTGTTCACTTTGATAGTCCAAGTGCCCGCTAGTTAACCAAGATCTTCCAAGTGACCGCTAGTTAACCTAGATTGCCCAAGTGCCCGCTAGTTAACCTACATAGTCCAAGGGCCCACTAGTTAACCTAGATAGTCCAAGTGTCCTCTAGTTAACCTACATAGTCCAAGTGCCCGCTAGTTAACCTATATACCAAGTGCCCGCTACGTAACCTAGATATTCCAAGGGCACGCTAGTTAACCTATATCGTCCAAGTGCCCGCTAGGCAACCTAGATAGTCCAAGTGCCCGCTAAGGAACCTATATAGTCCAAGTGCACGCTAGATATCCTAGATAGTCCAAGTGCCCGCTAGTTAACCTAGATAGTCCAAGTGCCTGCTAGGTAACCTACATAGTGCAAGTGTCCGCTAGTTAAGCTACATATTCCAAGTGCACGCTAGTTAACATAGATAGTCCAAATGCCCGCTAGGGAACGTACATAGTCCAAGTGCCTGCTAGGTAACCTAGATAGTTCAAGTACCCGCTACGTAACCTAGATCATCAAAGGGCCCCCTAGTTAGCCTACATAGTCCAAGTGCCCGCTAGGTAACCTACATAATTTAAGTGCCCGTTGGCTAACCTAGATAGTCCAAGGGCCCGCTAGTTGACCTACATAGTCAAAGTGCCAGCTAGGTAACCTAGGTAGTACAAGTGCCCGCTAGGGAACCTGGATAGTCCAAGTGCCTGTTAACTAACATAGATAGTCCATGTGGCGGCTAGGTAACCTACATAGTCCAAGTGCCCGTTCGTTAACCTAGATAATCCAAGTGCCCGTTCCTTAACCGAGATAATCCAAGTGCCCACTAGGTAACCTAGACAGTCCAAGTGCCCGCTAGTTAACGTACAAAGTCCAAGTGTCCTATAGGGAACCTACATAATCCAAGTGCCCGCTAGGCAACCTACATAGTCCAAGTGCCCGTTAGTTAACCTAGATAGTCAAAGTGCCTGCTAGGTAACCTAGATATTCCAAGTGCCCGCTAGGTAACCTACATATTCCAAGTGCCCGCTAGGTAACCTAAATAGTCCAAATGCCCGCTAGGGAAACTACATAGTCCAAGTGCCCGCTAGTTAACCTAGATAGTCCAAGTGCCTCTAGTAAACCTACATAATCCATTGGCCCGCTAGTTAGCCTACATAGTGGAAGGGCCCGCTAGTTAACCTACATCGTCCCAGGGCCCGCTAGTTAACCTACATAGTCCAAGTGCCCGCTAGTTAACCTACATAGTCTAAGTGCCCGCTAGGTAACCTAGACATTTCAAGTGACCACTAGGTTACCCACATAGTCCAAGTGCCCGTTCGTTAACCTACATAGTCCAAGTGCCCGCTAGGTAACCAATATAGTCCAAATGCCCGCTAGTTAACCTAGATAGTCCAAGTGCTCGCTAGTTAACCTAGGTAGTCCCAGTGCCCGCTAGTTAACCTAGATAGACCAAGTGCCCGCTAGGGAACCTATCTAGTCCAAGTACCCGCTAGGAAACGTACATAGTCCAAGTGCCCGCTAGGTAACGTACATAGTCCAAGTGCCCGCTAGGTAACGTAGATAGTCCAAGTGCCCGCTAGGGAACGTACATAGTCCAAGTGCCTGCTAGGGAACCTAGATAGTCCAAGTGCCCCCTAGGTAACCTACATAGTCCAAGTGCCCGCTAGGTAACCTAGATAGTGCAAGTGCCCGCTAGTTATACTAGATAGTTGAAGTACCCTCTAGGTAACCTAGATCGTCCAAGGGCCCCCTAGTTAGCCTACATAGTCCAAGTGCCCGCTAGGTAACCTAGATAGTCCAAGTGCCCGTTCGGTAACCTAGATAGTCTAAGTGCCCTTTAGGGAACCTAGATAGTCCAAGGGCCCGCTAGTAAACCTACATAGTCCATGGGCCCGCTAGTTAACCTACATAGTGCAAGTGTCCGCTAGTTAACCTACATATTCCAAGTGCCCGCTATTTAACCTACATAATCTAAGTGCCAGCTAGGTAACCTAGATAGTCCAAGTGCCCGCTAGTTAACATTGATCATCCAAGTGCCTGCTAGTTAACCTAGATAGTCCAAGTGCCCTCTAGTTAACCTAGATCGTCCACGTGCCCTCTAGTTAACCTACATAGTCCAATGGCCCGCTAGTTAACCTACATAGTCCAAGGTCCGCTAGTTAACCTAGATAGTCCAATGCTCGCTAGTTAACCTACATAGTACATGGCCCACTAGTTGACCTAGATAGTCCAAGTGCCCGCTAGCTAACCTAGATAGTCCTAGTGCCTGCTAGGTAACCTAAGTAGTCCAAATATCTGATAGGGATCCTACATAGTCCAAGTGCCCGCTAGGTAACCTACATTGTCCAAGTGCCCGTTCGTTAACCTAGATAGTCCAAGTGTCCGCTAGGTAACCTAGACTGTCCAAGTGCCCGCTAGGTTACCTACATAGTCCAAGTGCCCGTTCGTTAACCTAGATAGTCCAAGTGCCCGCTAGGAAACCTACATAGTCCAAGGGCCCGCTAGGTAACCTAGATAGTCCAAGTGTCCGCTAGATATCCTAGAGTATAAGTGCTCTCTAGTTAACCTACATAGTCCAAGTGCCCGCTATGTAACCTAGATAGTCAAAGTGCCCGTTAGGTAACCTAGATAGTCCAAGTGCCCGCTAGGTAACTTACATTGTCCAAGTTGCCTCTAGGTAACCTAGATAGTCCAAGTGCCCGTTACCTAACCTAGATAGTCCAAGTGCCCGCTAGGCAACCTACATAGTCCAAGAGCCCGTTCGTTAACCTAGAAGTCCAAGTGCCCGCTAGGTAACCTAGACAGTCCAAGTGCCCGCTAGGTTACCTGCATATTCCAAGTGCCCATTCGTTAATGTAGATAGTCCAAGTCCCCACTAGGTAACCTACATAGTCCAAGTGCCCGCTAGGTAACCTATATAGTCCAAGTGCCCGCTAGGTAACCTAGATAGTCCAAGGGCCCGCTAGTTAACCTACATAGTCCAAGGGCTCACTTGTTCACTTTGATAGTCCAAGTGCCCGCTAGTTAACCTAGATCTTCCAAGTGACCGCTAGTTAACCTAGATTGCCCAAGTGCCCGCTAGTTAACCTACATAGTCCAAGGGCCCACTAGTTAACCTAGATAGTCCAAGTGTCCTCTAGTTAACCTACATAGTCCAAGTGCCCGCTAGTTAACCTATATACCAAGTGCCCGCTACGTAACCTAGATATTCCAAGGGCACGCTAGTTAACCTATATCGTCCAAGTGCCCGCTAGGCAACCTAGATAGTCCAAGTGCCCGCTAAGGAACCTATATAGTCCAAGTGCACGCTAGATATCCTAGATAGTCCAAGTGCCCGCTAGTTAACCTAGATAGTCCAAGTGCCTGCTAGGTAACCTACATAGTGCAAGTGTCCGCTAGTTAAGCTACATATTCCAAGTGCACGCTAGTTAACATAGATAGTCCAAATGCCCGCTAGGGAACGTACATAGTCCAAGTGCCTGCTAGGTAACCTAGATAGTTCAAGTACCCGCTACGTAACCTAGATCATCAAAGGGCCCCCTAGTTAGCCTACATAGTCCAAGTGCCCGCTAGGTAACCTACATAATTTAAGTGCCCGTTGGCTAACCTAGATAGTCCAAGGGCCCGCTAGTTGACCTACATAGTCAAAGTGCCAGCTAGGTAACCTAGGTAGTACAAGTGCCCGCTAGGGAACCTGGATAGTCCAAGTGCCTGTTAATTAACATAGATAGTCCATGTGGCGGCTAGGTAACCTACATAGTCCAAGTGCCCGTTCGTTAACCTAGATAATCCAAGTGCCCGTTCCTTAACCGAGATAATCCAAGTGCCCACTAGGTAACCTAGACAGTCCAAGTGCCCGCTAGTTAACGTACAAAGTCCAAGTGTCCTATAGGGAACCTACATAATCCAAGTGCCCGCTAGGCAACCTACATAGTCCAAGTGCCCGTAAGTTAACCTAGATAGTCAAAGTGCCTGCTAGGTAACCTAGATATTCCAAGTGCCCGCTAGGTAACCTACATATTCCAAGTGCCCGCTAGGTAACCTAAATAGTCCAAATGCCCGCTAGGGAAACTACATAATCCAAGTGCCCGCTAGGTAACCTAGATAGTCCAAGTGCCTCTAGTAAACCTACATAATCCATGGGCCCGCTAGTTAGCCTACATAGTGGAAGGGCCCGCTAGTTAACCTACATCGTCCCAGGGCCCGCTAGTTAACCTACATAGTCCAAGTGCCCGCTAGTTAACCTACATAGTCTAAGTGCCCGCTAGATAACCTAGACATTTCAAGTGACCACTAGGTTACCCACATAGTCCAAGTGCCCGTTCGTTAACCTACATAGTCCAAGTGCCCGCTAGGTAACCAATATAGTCCAAATGCCCGCTAGTTAACCTAGATAGTCCAAGTGCTCGCTAGTTAACCTAGGTAGTCCCAATGCCCGCTAGTTAACCTAGATAGACCAAGTGCCCGCTAGGGAACCTATCTAGTCCAAGTACCCGCTAGGAAACGTACATAGTCCAAGTGCCCGCTAGGTAACGTACATAGTCCAAGTGCCCGCTAGGTAACGTAGATAGTCCAAGTGCCCGCTAGGGAACGTACATAGTCCAAGTGCCTGCTAGGGAACCTAGATAGTCCAAGTGCCCGCTAGGTAACCTACATAGTCTAAGTGCCCGCTAGGTAACCTAGATAGTGCAAGTGCCCGCTAGTTAAACTAGATAGTTGAAGTACCCTCTAGGTAACCTAGATCGTCCAAGGGCCCCCTAGTTAGCCTACATAGTCCAAGTGCCCGCTCGCTAACCTAGATAGTCCAAGTGCCCGCTAGGTAACCTAAGTAGTCCAAATATCCGATAGGGATCCTACATAGTCCAAGTGCCCGCTAGGTAACCTACATTGTCCAAGTGCCCGTTCGTTAACCTAGATAGTCCAAGTGCCCGCTAGGTAACCTAGACTGTCCAAGTGCCCGCTAGGTTACCTATATAGTCCAAGTGCCCGTTCGTTAACCTAGATAGTCCAAGTGCCCGTTCGTTAACCTAGATAGTCCAAGGGCCCGCTAGGTAACCTAGATAATCCAAGTGTCCGCTAGATAGCCTAGAGTCCAAGTGCTCGCTAGTTAACCTACATAGTCCAAGTGCCCGCTATGTAACCTAGATAGTCAAAGTGGCCGTTAGGTAACCTAGATAGTACAAGTGCCCGCTAGGTAACTTACATTGTCCAAGTTCCCGCTAGGTAACCTAGATAGTCCAAGTGCCCGTTACCTAACCTAGATAGTCCAAGTGCCCGCTAGGCAACCTACATAGTCCAAGAGCCCGTTCGTTAACCTAGATAGTCCAAGTGCCCACTAGGTAACCTACATAATCCAAGTGCCCGCTAGGAGACCTATATAGTCCAAGTGCCCGCTAGGTAACCTAGAAAGTCCACGGGCCCGCTAGTTAACCTACATAGTCCAAGGGCTCACTTGTTCACTTTGATAGTCCAAGTGCCCGCTAGTTAACTTAGATCTTCCATGTGCCCGCTAGTTAACCTAGATTGTCTAAGTGCCCGCTAGTAAACCTACATAGTCCAAGGGCCCACTAGTTAACCTAGATAGTCCAAGTGTCCTCTAGTTAACCTACATAGGCCAAGTGCCCGCAAGTAAACCTATATACCAAGTGCCCGCTACGTAACCTAGATATTCGAAGGGCATGCTAGTTAACCTATATCGTCCAAGTGCCCGCTAGCAACCTAGTTAGTGCAAGTGCCCGCTAAGGAACCTACATAGTCCAATTGCACGCTAGTTATCCTAGATAGTCCAAGTGCCCGCTAGTTAACCTAGATAGACCAAGTGCCTGCTAGGTAACCTACATAGTGCAAGTGTACGCTAGTTAACCTACATATTCCAAGTGCCCGCTAGTTGACATAGATAGTCCAAATGCCCTCTAGGGAACGTACATAGTCCAAGTGCCCGCTAGGTAACCAAGATATTTCAAGTACCCGCTAGGTAACCTAGTTCATCAAAGGGCCCCCAAGTTAGCCTACATAGTCCCAGTGCCCGCTAGGTAACCTAGATAGTCCAAGTGCCCTTTAGGGAACCTAGATAGTCCAAGTGCCCTTTAGGGAACCTAGATAGTCCAAGTGGCGGCTAGGTAACCTACATAGTCAAAGTGCCCGTTCGTTAACCGAGATAATCCAAGTGCCCACTAGGTAACCTAGACAGTCCAAGTGCCCGCTAGTTAACCTACAAAGTCCAAGTGCCCTATAGGCAACCTACATAGTCCAAGTGCCCTTTAGTTAACCTAGATAGTCAAAGTGCCTGCTATGTAACTTAGATAGTCCAAATGCACGCTAGGTAACCTACATAGTCCAAGTGCCCGCTAGGTAACCTAAATAGTCCAAATGCCCGCTAGGAAACTACATAGTCCAAGTGCCCGTTAGTTAAACTAGATAGTCCAAGTGCCTGCTAGTAAACCTACATAATCCATGGGCCCGATAGTTAGCCTACATAGTGCGAGGGTCTGCTAGTTCACCTACATCGTCCAAGGGCCCGCAAGTTAACCCAGATAGTCCAAGTGCCCGCTAGTTAACCTACATAGTCCAAGTGCCCGCTAGGTAACCTAGACAGTTCAAGTGACCACTAGGTTACCCACATAGTCCAAGTGCCCGTTCGTTAACCTACACAGTCCAAGTGCCCGCTAGGTAACCAATATAGTCCAAATGCCCGCTAGGGGCCCTAATATTACAAATGCCCGCTAGTTAACCTAAATAGTCCAAGTGCTCGCTAGTTAACCTAGATAGTCCCAGTGCCCGCTAGTTAACCTAGATGACCAAGTGCCCGCTAGGGAACCTATCTAGTCCAAGTACCCGCTAGGAAACGTACATAGTCCAAGTGCCCGCTAGGTAACGTACATAGTCCAAGTGCCCGCTAGGTAACGTAGATAGTCCAAGTGCCCTCTAGGAACGTACATAGTCCAAGTGCCTGCTAGGTAACCTAGATAGTCCAAGTGCCCGCTAGTTAACCTACATAGTCCAAGTGCCTGGTAGGTAACCTAGATAGTCCAAGTGCCCACTAGTTAACCTACAAAGTCCAGGTTCCCCCTAGGTAACCTAGATAGTCCAAGGGCCCGCTCGATAACCTACATAGTCCAAATGCCTGAAACGGAACCTATATAGTCCAAGTGCCCACTAGGTAACCTACATTGTCCATTTGCCCGCTAGGTAACCTACATAGTCCAAATGCCCACTAGTTAACGTACATAGTCCAAGTGCCCGATAGGGAACCTACATAATCCAAGTGCCTGCTAGGGAACCTACGTAGTCCAAGTGCCCGTTAGGGAACCTAGATAGTCCAAATGCCCGCTAGGGAACCTACAAAGTCTAAGTGCCCGCTAAGTAATCTATATAGTCCAAATGCCCGCTAGGGAATCTACATAGTCCAAGGACCCGCTAGTTAACGTAGATAGTCCAGGTGCCGCTAGTTAATCTACATAGTCCAAGGGCCCGCTAGTTAACCTACATAGTCCAAGTACCCGCTAGTTAACCTAGATCGTCCAAATGCCCCCTAGGGAACGTACATAGTCCAAGTGCCTGCTAGGTAACCTAGATAATCAAAGCGCCCCCTAGTTAACCTATATAGTCCATGTGCCCGCTAGTTAACCTAGATCGTCCAAGTGCCCGCTAGTTAACCAACAGTGTCAATGGTCCCGCTAGTTAACCTACATAGTGGAAGAGCCCGCTAGTTAACCTAGATCGTGCAAGTGTCTGCTAGTTAACCTACATAGTCCAAGTGCCAGTTATCTAACCTAGATATTCCAAGGACCCTCTAGTTGACCTATATAGTCCAAGTGCCCGCTGGGTAACCTAGATAATCCAAGTGCCCGCTAGGGAACCTTCATAGTCCAAGTGCCAGCTAGGTAACCTAGATAGTCCAAGTGTCCGCTAGTTAACCTAGATAGTCCAAGTGCCCGCTAGGTAACCTAAGTAGTCCAAATGTCCGAAAGGGATCCTACATAGTCCCAGTGCCCGCTAGGTAACCTACATAGTCCAAGTGCCCGTTTGTTAACCTAGATAGTCCAAGTGCCTCCTAGGTAACCTAGACTGTCCAAGTGCCCGCTAGGTTACCTACATAGTCCAAGTGCCCGTTCGTTAACCTAGATAGTCCAAGTGCCCGCTAGGAAACCTACATAGTGCAAGGGCTCACTAGGTAACCTAGATAGTCCAAGTGCCCGCTAGGTAACCTAGTTAGTCCAAGTGCCCGCTAGGTAACCTACATAGTCCAAGTGCCCGTTAGTTAACCTAGATAGTCCAAGTGCCCGCTAGGAAACCTACATAGCCCAAGGGCCCGCTAGGTAACCTAGATAGTCCAAGTGCCCGCTAGGTAACCTAGAGTCCAAGTGCTCGCTAGTTAACCTACTTAATCCAAGTGCCCGCTATGCAACCTAGATAGTCAAAGTGCCCGTTATATAACCTAGATAGTCCAAGTGCCCGCTAGGTAATTTACATTGTCCAAGTTCCCGCTAGGTAACCTAGATACTGAAAGTGCCCGTTACCTAACCTAGATAGTCCTAGTGCCCGCTAAGCAACCTACATAGTCCAAGTGCCCGTTCGTTAACCTAGAAGTCCAAGTGCCCGCTAGGTAACCTAGACAGTCCAAGTGCCCGCAAGGTTACCTGCATATTCCAAGTGCCCATTCGTTAACCTAGATAGTACAAGTGCCCACTAGGTAACCTACATAGTCCAAGTGCCCTCTAGGTAACCTATATGGTCCATGTGCCCGCTAGGTAACCTAGATAGTCCAAAGGCCCGCTAGTTAACCTACATAGTCCAAGGGCTCACTTGTTACCTTTGATACTCCAAGTGCCCGCTAGTTAACCTAGATCGTCCAAGTGCCCGCTAGTTAACCTAGATTGTCCAAGTGCCCGCTTGTTAACCTACATAGTCCAAGGGCCCACTAGTTAACCTAGATAGTCCAAGTGTCCTCTTGTTGACCTACATAGTCCAAGTGCCTGCTAGTTCACCTATATACCAAGTGCCGGCTACGTATCCTAGATAGTCCAAGTGCATGCTAGTTAACCTACATAGTCCACGTGCCCGCTAGGCAACCTAGATAATCCCAGTGCCCGCTAAGGAACCTACATAGTCCAAGTGCACGCTAGTTAACCTAGATAGTCCAAGTGCCTGCTAGGTAACCTACATAGTGCAAGTGTCCACTAGTTAACCTACATATTCCAAGTGCCCGTTAGTTAACATAGATAGTCCAAGTGCCCGCTAGGGAACGTACATAGTCCACGTGTCCGCTAGGTAACCTAGATAGTGCAAGTGCCCCCTAGTTAACCTAGGTAGTTCAAGTACCCGCTAGGTAACCTAGATCGTCCAAGGGCCCCCTAGTTAGCCTACATAGTCCAAGTGCCCGCTAGGTAACCTAGATAGTCCAAGTGCCCGTTCGGTAACCTAGATAGTCCAAGTGCCCTTTAGGGAACCTAGATAGTCCAAGGGCCCGCTTGTAAACTTACGTACTTCATGGGCCCGCTAGTTAACCTACATAGTGCAAGTGTTGCTAGTTAACCTACATATTCCAAGTGCCCGCTATTTAACCTACATAATCTAAGTGTCAGCTAGGTAACCAAGATAGTACAAGTGCCCGCTAGGGAATCTAGATAGTCCAAGTGCCTGTTAGCTAACCTAGATAGTCCAAGTGGCGGCTAGGTAACCTACATAGTCCAAGTGCCCGTTCGTTAACCTAGATAATCCAAGTGCCTGCTAGGTAACCAGGATAGTCCAAGTGTCGGCTAGTTTACCTACATAGTGCAAGTGCCAGATAGGGAACCTACATAATCCAAGTGCCCACTAGGCAACCTACATACTCCAAGTGCCCGTTAGTTAACCTAGAGAGTCAAAGTGCCTGCTAGGTAACCTAGATAGTCCAAGTGCCCGCTATGTAACCTACATAGTCCAAGTGCCCGCTAGGTATCCTAAATAGTCCAAATGCGCGCTAGGGAAACTACATAGTCCAAGTGCCCGCTAGTTAACCTAGAGAGTCCAAGTGCCTGCTAGTAAACCTGCATAATCCATGGGCCCGCTAGTTAACCTACATAGTGCAAGGGCCCGCTAGTTAACCTAGATCGTGCAAGTGTCCGCTAGTTAGCCTATATAGCCCAAGTGCCCGCTAAGGAACCTACATAGTCCAAGTGCATGCTAGTTAACCTAGATAGTCCAAGTGCCCGCTAGTTAATCTAGATAGTCCAAGTACCCGCTAGGGAACGTACATAGTCCAAGTCCCCGTTAGTTAAACTAGAAGTTCAAGTACCCGCTAGGTAACCTAGATATTCCAAGGGCCCCCTAGTTAGCCTACATAGTCCAAGTTCCCGCTAGGTAACCAAGATAGTCCAAGTGCCTTTTCGGTAACCTAGAAAGCCCAAGTGCCCTTTAGGGAACCTAGATAGTCCACGGGCCCGCAAGTAAACCTACATAGTCCATGGGTCCGCTAGTTAACCTACATATTCCAAATGCCCGCTAGTTAACCTACATAATCTAAGTGCCCGTTAGCTAACCTAGATAGTCCAAGGGCCCCCTAGTTGACCTACATAGTCCAAGGGCCAGCTAGGTAACCTAGGTAGTAAAAGTGCCCGCTAGGGAACCTCAATAGTCCAAGTGCCTGTTAGCTAACCTAGATAGTCCAAGTGGCGGCTAGGTAACCTACATAGTCCATGTGCCTGCTAGGCAACCTACATAGTCCAAGTGCCTGTTAGTTAACCTAGATAGTCAAAGTGCCTGCTAGTTAACCTAGATAGTCCAAGTGCTCGCTAGGTAACCTACATAGTCCAAGTGCCCGCTTGGTAACCTAAATAGTCCAAATGCCCGCTAGGGAAACTACATAGTCCAAGTGCCCGCTAGTTAACCTTGATATTCCAAGTGCCTGCTAGTAAACCTACATATTCCATGGGCCCGCTAGTTAACCTACATAGTGCAAGGACCCGCTAGTTAACCTAGATCGTGCAAGTGTCCGCTAATTAACCTACATACTCCAAGTGCCCGCTAGGGATCCTTCATAATCCAACTGCCTGCAAGGTAACCTAGATAGTCCAAGTGCCCGCTAGTTAACCTAGATAGTCCTAGTGTCCGTTTGTTAACCTAGATAGTCCAAGTGCCCACTAGGGGACGTACATAGTCCAAGTGCCTGCTACGCAAGCTAGATAGTCCAAGTGCCCGCTAGGTAACCTAGATAGTCCAAGTGCCCGTTCGTTAACCTAGAAGTCCAAGAGCCCGCTATGTAACCTAGACAGTCCAAGTGCCCGCTATGTAACCTAGACAGTACAAGTGCCCGCTAGGTTACCTGCATAGTCCAAGTGCCCGTTCGTTAACACAGATAGTCCAAGTGCCCGCTAGGGAACCTATATAGTCCAAGTGCTATCTAGGTAACCTAGATAGTCCAAGGGCCCGCTAGTTAACCTACATAGTCCAAGGGCTCGCTTGTTAACTTTGATAGTCCAAGTGCCCCTTAGTTAAACTAGATCGTTCAAGTGCCCGCTAGGTAACCTACATAGTGCAAGTGTCTGCTAGGTTAACTACATAGTCCAAGTGCCCGATAGTTAACATACATAGTCTAAGTGCCCGCTAGGGAAGGTACATAGTCCAAGTGCCCGCTAGGTAACCTACATAGTCCAAGTGCCTGCTAGGTAACCTAGATAGTCCAAAGGCCTGCTAGTTAACCTACATAGTCCAAGTGCCCGCTAGGTAACCTACATAGTGCAAGTGTCCGCTAGTTAACCTACATAGTCCAAGGCGCCCGCTAGTTAACCTAGATAGTCCAAGTGTCCACTAGGTAACCTACATAGTGCAAGTGTCCACTAGTTAACCTAAGTAGTCCAAGGGCCCGCTAGTTAACATACATATTCCAAGTACCTGGTAGTTAACTTACATAGTTCCAGTGTCCGTAGGGAACATACATAGTCCAAGTGCCCGCTAGGGAACATACATAGTCCAAGTGCCCGCAAGGGAAGCTACGTAGTCCAAGTGTCCGCTAGGGAATCTACATAGTCCAAGAACCCGCTAGTTAACGTAGATAGACCAAGTGCTGCTAGTTAATCTACATAGTCCAAGGGCCCGCTAGTTAACCTACATAATCCAAGTACCCTCTAGTTGACCTAGATCGTCCAAGTGTCCGCTAGTTAACCTACATAGTCCAAGTGCCCGCAAGGGAACCTAGATAGTCCAAGTGCCCGCTCTGGAACCTACATAGTCCAAGTGCCTGCTAGGGAACCTACATAGTCGAAGTGCCCACTCTGGAACATACATAGTCCAAGTGCCCGCTAGGGAATCTACATAGTCCAAGGTCCCGCTAGTTAACATAGATAGTCCAAGTGCCGCTAGTTAATCTACATAGTCCAAGGGCCCGCTAGTTAACCTACATAGTCCAAGTACCCGCTAGTTAACCTAGATCATCCAAGTGCACGCTAGTTAACCTACATAGTCCAAGGGCCCGCTAGTTAACCTACATAGTCCAAGGGCCCGCTAGTTAACCTACATCGTCCCAGTGCCCGCTAGGAAACCTAGATAGTGCAAGTGCCCGCTAGTTAACCTAGATAGTTCAAGTACCCGCTAGGTAACCTAGATCGTCCAAGGGCCCCATAGTTAGCCTACATAGTCCAAGTGCCCGCTAGGTAACCTAGATAGTCCAAGTGCCCGTTCGGTAACCTAGATAGTGCAAGTGCCCTTTAGGGATACTAGATAGTCCAAGGGCCCGCTAGTAAACCTACATAGTCCATGGGCCCGCTAGATAACCTACATAGTCCAAGTGTCCGCTAGTTAACCTACATATTCCAAGTGCCCGTTAGTTAACCTAGATAGTCAAAGTGCCTGCTAGGTAACCTAGATAGTCCAAGTGCCCGCTATGTAACCTACATAGTCCAAATTCCCGCTAGGTTACCTAAATAGTCCAAATGCCTGCTAGGGAATCTACATAGTCCAAGTGCCCGCTAGTTAACGTAGATAGTCCAAGTGCCTACTAGTAAACCTACATAATCCATGGGCCCGCTAGTTAACCTACATAGTGCAAGGGCCCGCTAGTTAACCTAGATCGTGCAAGTGTCCACTAGTTAGCCTATATAGTCCAAGTGCCCGCTAGTTAACCTATATACCAGTGCCTGCTACGTAACCTAGATAGTCCAAGGGCACGCTAGTTAACCTACATAGTACAAGTGCCCGCTAGGCAACCTAGATAGTCCAAGTGCCCGCTAAGGAACCTACATAGTCCAAGTGCACGCTAGTTAACCTAGATAGTCCAAGTGCCCGCTAGTTAATCTAGATAGTCCAAGTTCCCGCTAGGGAACGTACATAGTCCAAGTCCCCGCTAGTTAACCTAGATAGTTCAAGTACCCGCTAGGTAACCTAGATATTCCAAGGGTCCCCTAATTAGCCTACATAGTCCAAGTTCCCGCTAGGTAACCTAGATAGTCCAAGTGCCTTTTCGGTGACCTAGATAGCCCAAGTGCCCTTTAGGGAACCTAGATAGTCCAAGGGCCGGCAAGTAAACCTACATAGTCCATGGGCCCGCTAGTTAACCTACATATTCCAAGTGCCCGCTAGTTAACTTACATAATCTAAGAGCCCGTTAGCTAACCTACATAGTCCATGTGCCTGCTAGGCAACCTACATAGTCCAAGTGCTCGTTAGTTAACCTAGATAGTCAAAGTGCCTGCTAGGTAACCTAGATAGTCCAAGTGCCCGCTTGGTAACCTAAATAGTCCAAATGCCCGCTAGGGAAACTACATAGTCCAAGTGCCCGCTAGTTAACCTAGATATTCCAAGTGCCTGCTAGTAAACCTACATAATCCATGGGCCCGCTAGTTAACCTACATAGTGCAAGGACCCGCTAGTTAACCTAGATCGTGCAAGTGTCCGCTAATTAACCTACATAGTCCAAGTGCCCGCTAGGGATCCTTCATAATCCAACTGCCTGCTAGGTAACCTAGATATTCCAAGTGCCCGCTAGTTAACCTAGATAGTCCTAGTGTCCGTTTGTTAACCTAGATAGTCCAAGTGCCCACTAGGGGACGTACATAGTCCAAGTGCCTGCTACGCAAGCTAGATAGTCCAAGTACCCGCTAGGTAACCTAGATATTCCAAGGGTCCCCTAATTAGCCTACATAGTCCAAGTTCCCGCTAGGTAACCTAGATAGTCCAAGTGCCTTTTCGGTGACCTAGATAGCCCAAGTGCCCTTTAGGGAACCTAGATAGTCCAAGGGCCGGCAAGTAAACCTACATAGTCCATGGGCCCGCTAGTTAACCTACATATTCCAAGTGCCCGCTAGTTAACTTACATAATCTAAGAGCCCGTTAGCTAACCTACATATTCCATGTGCCTGCTAGGCAACCTACATAGTCCAAGTGCTCGTTAGTTAACCTAGATAGTCAAAGTGCCTGCTAGGTAACCTAGATAGTCCACGTGCCCGCTTGGTAACCTAAATAGTCCAAATGCCCGCTAGGGAAACTACATAGTCCAAGTGCCCGCTAGTTAACCTAGATATTCCAAGTGCCTGCTAGTAAACCTACATAATCCATGGGCCCGCTAGTTAACCTACATAGTGCAAGGACCCGCTAGTTAACCTAGATCGTGCAAGTGTCCGCTAATTAACCTACATAGTCCAAGTGCCCGCTAGGGATCCTTCATAATCCAACTGCCTGCTAGGTAACCTAGATAGTCCAAGTGCCCGCTAGTTAACCTAGATAGTCCTAGTGTCCGTTTGTTAACCTAGATAGTCCAAGTGCCCACTAGGGGACGTACATAGTCCAAGTGCCTGCTACGCAAGCTAGATAGTCCAAGTGCCCGCTAGGTAACCTAGATAGTCCAAGTGCCCGTTCGTTAACCTAGAAGTCCAAGAGCCCGCTATGTAACCTAGACAGTCCAAGTGCCCGCTATGTAACCTAGACAGTACAAGTGCCCGCTAGGTTACCTGCATAGTCCAAGTGCCCGTTCGTTAACACAGATAGTCCAAGTGCCCGCTAGGGAACCTATATAGTCCAAGTGCTATCTAAGTAACCTAGATAGTCCAAGGGCCCGCTAGTTAACCTACATAGTCCAAGGGCTCGCTTGTTAACTTTGATAGTCCAAGTGCCCCTTAGTTAAACTAGATCGTTCAAGTGCCCGCTAGGTAACCTACATAGTGCAAGTGTCTGCTCGGTTAACTACATAGTCCAAGTGCCCGCTAGTTAACATAGATAGTCCAAGTGCCCGCTAGGGAAGGTACATAGTCCAAGTGCCCGCTAGGTAACCTACATAGTCCAAGTGCCTGCTAGGTAACCTAGATAGTCCAAGGGCCTGCTAGTTAACCTATATAGTCCAAGTGCCCGCTAGGTAACCTACATAGTGCAAGTGTCCGCTAGTTAACCTACATAGTCCAAGCGCCCGCTAGTTAACCTAGATAGTCCAAGTGTCCGCTAGGTAACCTACATAGTGCAAGTGTCCACTAGTTAACCTAAGTAGTCCAAGGGCCCGCTAGTTAACATACATAGTCCAAGTACCTGGTTGTTAACTTACATAGTTCCAGTGTCCGTAGGGAACATACATAGTCCAAGTGCACGCTAGGGAACATACATAGTCCAAGTGCCCGCTAGGGAAGCTACGTAGTCCAAGTGTCCGCTAGGGAATCTACATAGTCCAAGAACGCGCTAGTTAACGTAGATAGTCCAAGTGCTGCTAGTTAATCTACATAGTCCAAGGGCCCGCTAGTTAACCTACATAATCCAAGTACCCTCTAGTTAACCTAGATCTTCCAAGTGTCCGCTAGTTAACCTACATAGTCCAAGTGCCCGCAAGGGAACCTAGATAGTCCAAGTGCCCGCTCTGGAACCTACATAGTCCAAGTGCCTGCTAGGGAACCTACATAGTCGAAGTGCCCGCTCTGGAACATAGATAGTCCAAGTGCCCGCTAGGGAATCTACATAGTCCAAGGTCCCGCTAGTTAACATAGATAGTCCAAGTGCCGCTAGTTAATCTACATAGTCCAAGGGCCCGCTAGTTAACCTACATAGTCCAAGTACCCGCTAGTTAACCTAGATCGTCCAAGTGCACGCTAGTTAACCTACATAGTCCAAGGGCCCGCTAGTTAACCTACATAGTCCAAAGGCCCGCTAGTTAACCTACATCGTCCCAGTGCCCGCTAGGAAACCTAGATAGTTCAAGTACCCGCTAGGTAACCTAGATCGTCCAAGGGCCCCCTAGTTAGCCTACATAGTCCAAGTGCCCGCTAGGTAACCTAGATAGTCCAAGTGGCCGTTCGGTAACCTAGATAGTGCAAGTGCCCTTTAGGGATACTAGATAGTCCAAGGGCCCGCTAGTAAACCTACATAGTCCATGGGCCCGTTAGATAACCTACATAGTCCAAGTGTCTGCTAGTTAACCTACATATTCCAAGTGCCCGCTATTTAACCTATGTAATCTAAGTGCCAGCTAGGTAACCTAGACAGTACAAGTGCGCGCTAGGGAATCTAGATAGTCCAAGTGCCTGTTAGCTAACCTAGATAATCCAAGCGCCCGCTAGGTAACCTAGACAGTCCAAGTGCCCGCTAGTTAACCTACATAGTCCAAGTGCCCGATAGGGAACCTACATAATCCAAGTGCCCGCTAGGCAACCTACATACTCCCAGTGCCCGTTAGTTAACCTAGATAGTCAAAGTGCCTGCTAGGTAACCTAGATAGTCCAAGTGCCCGCTATGTAACCTACATAGTCCAAATTCCCGCTAGGTAACCTAAATAGTCCAAATGCCTGCTAGGGAAACTACATAGTCCAAGTGCCCGCTAGTTAACTTAGATAGTCCAAGTGCCTACTAGTAAACCTACATAATCCATGGGCCCGCTAGTTAACCTACATAGTGCAAGGGCCCACTAGTTAACCTAGATCGTGCAAGTGTCCACTAGTTAGCCTATATAGTCCAAGTGCCCGCTAGTTAACCTATATACCAAGTGCCTGCTACGTAACCTAGATAGTCCAAGGGCACGCTAGTTAACCTACATAGTACAAGTGCCCGCTAGGCAACCTAGATAGTCCAATTGCCCGCTAAGGAACCTACATAGTCCAAGTGCACGCTAGTTAACCTAGATAGTCCAAGTGCCCGCTAGTTAATCTAGATAGTCCAAGTGCCCGCTAGGGAACGTACATAGTCCAAGACCCCGCTAGTTAACCTAGAAGTTCAAGTACCCGCTAGGTAACCTAGATATTCCAAGGGCCCCCTAGTTAGCCTACATAGTCCAAGTTCCCACTAGGTAACCAAGATAGTCCAAGTGCCTTTTCGGTAACCTAGAAAGCCCAAGTGCCCTTTAGGGAACCTAGATAGTCCACGGGCCCGCAAGTAAACCTACATAGTCCATGGGCCCGCTAGTTAACCTACATATTCCAAATGCCCGCTAGTTAACCTACATAATCTAAGTGCCCGTTAGCTAACCTAGATAGTCCAAGGGCCCGCTAGTTGACCTACATAGTCCAAGGGCCAGCTAGGTATCCTAGATAGTACAAGTGCTCGCTAGGGAACCTCAATAGTCCAAGTGCCTGTTAGCTAACCTAGATAGTCCAAGTGGCGGCTAGGTAACCTACATAGTCCATGTGCCTGCTAGGCAACCTACATAGTCCAAGTGCCTGTTAGTTAACCTAGATAGTCAAAGTGCCTGCTAGTTAACCTAGATAGTCCAAGTGCTCGGTAGGTAACCTACATAGTACAAGTGCCCGCTTGGTAACCTAAATAGTCCAAATGCCCGCTAGGGAAACTACATAGTCCAAGTGCCCGCTAGTTAACCTAGATATTCCAAGTGCCTGCTAGTAAACCTACATAATCCATGGGCCCGCTAGTTAACCTACATAGTGCAAGGACCCGCTAGTTAACCTAGATCGTGCAAGTGTCCGCTAATTAACCTACATACTCCAAGTGCCCGCTAGGGATCCTTCATAATCCAACTGCCTGCAAGGTAACCTAGATAGTCCAAGTGCCCGCTAGTTAACCTAGATAGTCCTAGTGTCCGTTTGTTAACCTAGATAGTCCAAGTGCCCACTAGGGGACGTACATAGTCCAAGTGCCTGCTACGCAAGCTAGATAGTCCAAGTGCCCGCTAGGTAACCTAGATAGTCCAAGTGCCCGTTCGTTAACCTAGAAGTCCAAGAGCCCGCTATGTAACCTAGACAGTCCAAGTGCCCGCTATGTAACCTAGACAGTACAAGTGCCCGCTAGGTTACCTGCATAGTCCAAGTGCCCGTTCGTTAACACAGATAGTCCAAGTGCCCGCTAGGGAACCTATATAGTCCAAGTGCTATCTAGGTAACCTAGATAGTCCAAGGGCCCGCTAGTTAACCTACATAGTCCAAGGGCTCGCTTGTTAACTTTGATAGTCCAAGTGCCCCTTAGTTAAACTAGATCGTTCAAGTGCCCGCTAGGTAACCTACATAGTGCAAGTGTCTGCTAGGTTAACTACATAGTCCAAGTGCCCGATAGTTAACATACATAGTCTAAGTGCCCGCTAGGGAAGGTACATAGTCCAAGTGCCCGCTAGGTAACCTACATAGTCCAAGTGCCTGCTAGGTAACCTAGATAGTCCAAAGGCCTGCTAGTTAACCTACATAGTCCAAGTGCCCGCTAGGTAACCTACATAGTGCAAGTGTCCGCTAGTTAACCTACATAGTCCAAGCGCCCGCTAGTTAACCTAGATAGTCCAAGTGTCCACTAGGTAACCTACATAGTGCAAGTGTCCACTAGTTAACCTAAGTAGTCCAAGGGCCCGCTAGTTAACATACATATTCCAAGTACCTGGTAGTTAACTTACATAGTTCCAGTGTCCGTAGGGAACATACATAGTCCAAGTGCCCGCTAGGGAACATACATAGTCCAAGTGCCCGCAAGGGAAGCTACGTAGTCCAAGTGTCCGCTAGGGAATCTACATAGTCCAAGAACCCGCTAGTTAACGTAGATAGACCAAGTGCTGCTAGTTAATCTACATAGTCCAAGGGCCCGCTAGTTAACCTACATAATCCAAGTACCCTCTAGTTGACCTAGATCGTCCAAGTGTCCGCTAGTTAACCTACATAGTCCAAGTGCCCGCAAGGGAACCTAGATAGTCCAAGTGCCCGCTCTGGAACCTACATAGTCCAAGTGCCTGCTAGGGAACCTACATAGTCGAAGTGCCCACTCTGGAACATACATAGTCCAAGTGCCCGCTAGGGAATCTACATAGTCCAAGGTCCCGCTAGTTAACATAGATAGTCCAAGTGCCGCTAGTTAATCTACATAGTCCAAGGGCCCGCTAGTTAACCTACATAGTCCAAGTACCCGCTAGTTAACCTAGATCATCCAAGTGCACGCTAGTTAACCTACATAGTCCAAGGGCCCGCTAGTTAACCTACATAGTCCAAGGGCCCGCTAGTTAACCTACATCGTCCCAGTGCCCGCTAGGAAACCTAGATAGTGCAAGTGCCCGCTAGTTAACCTAGATAGTTCAAGTACCCGCTAGGTAACCTAGATCGTCCAAGGGCCCCATAGTTAGCCTACATAGTCCAAGTGCCCGCTAGGTAACCTAGATAGTCCAAGTGCCCGTTCGGTAACCTAGATAGTGCAAGTGCCCTTTAGGGATACTAGATAGTCCAAGGGCCCGCTAGTAAACCTACATAGTCCATGGGCCCGCTAGATAACCTACATAGTCCAAGTGTCCGCTAGTTAACCTACATATTCCAAGTGCCCGTTAGTTAACCTAGATAGTCAAAGTGCCTGCTATGTAACCTAGATAGTCCAAGTGCCCGCTATGTAACCTACATAGTCCAAATTCCCGCTAGGTTACCTAAATAGTCCAAATGCCTGCTAGGGAATCTACATAGTCCAAGTGCCCGCTAGTTAACGTAGATAGTCCAAGTGCCTACTAGTAAACCTACATAATCCATGGGCCCGCTAGTTAACCTACATAGTGCAAGGGCCCGCTAGTTAACCTAGATCGTGCAAGTGTCCACTAGTTAGCCTATATAGTCCAAGTGCCCGCTAGTTAACCTATATACCAGTGCCTGCTACGTAACCTAGATAGTCCAAGGGCACGCTAGTTAACCTACATAGTACAAGTGCCCGCTAGGCAACCTAGATAGTCCAAGTGCCCGCTAAGGAACCTACATAGTCCAAGTGCACGCTAGTTAACCTAGATAGTCCAAGTGCCCGCTAGTTAATCTAGATAGTCCAAGTTCCCGCTAGGGAACGTACATAGTCCAAGTCCCCGCTAGTTAACCTAGATAGTTCAAGTACCCGCTAGGTAACCTAGATATTCCAAGGGTCCCCTAATTAGCCTACATAGTCCAAGTTCCCGCTAGGTAACCTAGATAGTCCAAGTGCCTTTTCGGTGACCTAGATAGCCCAAGTGCCCTTTAGGGAACCTAGATAGTCCAAGGGCCGGCAAGTAAACCTACATAGTCCATGGGCCCGCTAGTTAACCTACATATTCCAAGTGCCCGCTAGTTAACTTACATAATCTAAGAGCCCGTTAGCTAACCTACATAGTCCATGTGCCTGCTAGGCAACCTACATAGTCCAAGTGCTCGTTAGTTAACCTAGATAGTCAAAGTGCCTGCTAGGTAACCTAGATAGTCCAAGTGCCCGCTTGGTAACCTAAATAGTCCAAATGCCCGCTAGGGAAACTACATAGTCCAAGTGCCCGCTAGTTAACCTAGATATTCCAAGTGCCTGCTAGTAAACCTACATAATCCATGGGCCCGCTAGTTAACCTACATAGTGCAAGGACCCGCTAGTTAACCTAGATCGTGCAAGTGTCCGCTAATTAACCTACATAGTCCAAGTGCCCGCTAGGGATCCTTCATAATCCAACTGCCTGCTAGGTAACCTAGATATTCCAAGTGCCCGCTAGTTAACCTAGATAGTCCTAGTGTCCGTTTGTTAACCTAGATAGTCCAAGTGCCCACTAGGGGACGTACATAGTCCAAGTGCCTGCTACGCAAGCTAGATAGTCCAAGTACCCGCTAGGTAACCTAGATATTCCAAGGGTCCCCTAATTAGCCTACATAGTCCAAGTTCCCGCTAGGTAACCTAGATAGTCCAAGTGCCTTTTCGGTGACCTAGATAGCCCAAGTGCCCTTTAGGGAACCTAGATAGTCCAAGGGCCGGCAAGTAAACCTACATAGTCCATGGGCCCGCTAGTTAACCTACATATTCCAAGTGCCCGCTAGTTAACTTACATAATCTAAGAGCCCGTTAGCTAACCTACATATTCCATGTGCCTGCTAGGCAACCTACATAGTCCAAGTGCTCGTTAGTTAACCTAGATAGTCAAAGTGCCTGCTAGGTAACCTAGATAGTCCACGTGCCCGCTTGGTAACCTAAATAGTCCAAATGCCCGCTAGGGAAACTACATAGTCCAAGTGCCCGCTAGTTAACCTAGATATTCCAAGTGCCTGCTAGTAAACCTACATAATCCATGGGCCCGCTAGTTAACCTACATAGTGCAAGGACCCGCTAGTTAACCTAGATCGTGCAAGTGTCCGCTAATTAACCTACATAGTCCAAGTGCCCGCTAGGGATCCTTCATAATCCAACTGCCTGCTAGGTAACCTAGATAGTCCAAGTGCCCGCTAGTTAACCTAGATAGTCCTAGTGTCCGTTTGTTAACCTAGATAGTCCAAGTGCCCACTAGGGGACGTACATAGTCCAAGTGCCTGCTACGCAAGCTAGATAGTCCAAGTGCCCGCTAGGTAACCTAGATAGTCCAAGTGCCCGTTCGTTAACCTAGAAGTCCAAGAGCCCGCTATGTAACCTAGACAGTCCAAGTGCCCGCTATGTAACCTAGACAGTACAAGTGCCCGCTAGGTTACCTGCATAGTCCAAGTGCCCGTTCGTTAACACAGATAGTCCAAGTGCCCGCTAGGGAACCTATATAGTCCAAGTGCTATCTAAGTAACCTAGATAGTCCAAGGGCCCGCTAGTTAACCTACATAGTCCAAGGGCTCGCTTGTTAACTTTGATAGTCCAAGTGCCCCTTAGTTAAACTAGATCGTTCAAGTGCCCGCTAGGTAACCTACATAGTGCAAGTGTCTGCTCGGTTAACTACATAGTCCAAGTGCCCGCTAGTTAACATAGATAGTCCAAGTGCCCGCTAGGGAAGGTACATAGTCCAAGTGCCCGCTAGGTAACCTACATAGTCCAAGTGCCTGCTAGGTAACCTAGATAGTCCAAGGGCCTGCTAGTTAACCTATATAGTCCAAGTGCCCGCTAGGTAACCTACATAGTGCAAGTGTCCGCTAGTTAACCTACATAGTCCAAGCGCCCGCTAGTTAACCTAGATAGTCCAAGTGTCCGCTAGGTAACCTACATAGTGCAAGTGTCCACTAGTTAACCTAAGTAGTCCAAGGGCCCGCTAGTTAACATACATAGTCCAAGTACCTGGTTGTTAACTTACATAGTTCCAGTGTCCGTAGGGAACATACATAGTCCAAGTGCACGCTAGGGAACATACATAGTCCAAGTGCCCGCTAGGGAAGCTACGTAGTCCAAGTGTCCGCTAGGGAATCTACATAGTCCAAGAACGCGCTAGTTAACGTAGATAGTCCAAGTGCTGCTAGTTAATCTACATAGTCCAAGGGCCCGCTAGTTAACCTACATAATCCAAGTACCCTCTAGTTAACCTAGATCTTCCAAGTGTCCGCTAGTTAACCTACATAGTCCAAGTGCCCGCAAGGGAACCTAGATAGTCCAAGTGCCCGCTCTGGAACCTACATAGTCCAAGTGCCTGCTAGGGAACCTACATAGTCGAAGTGCCCGCTCTGGAACATAGATAGTCCAAGTGCCCGCTAGGGAATCTACATAGTCCAAGGTCCCGCTAGTTAACATAGATAGTCCAAGTGCCGCTAGTTAATCTACATAGTCCAAGGGCCCGCTAGTTAACCTACATAGTCCAAGTACCCGCTAGTTAACCTAGATCGTCCAAGTGCACGCTAGTTAACCTACATAGTCCAAGGGCCCGCTAGTTAACCTACATAGTCCAAAGGCCCGCTAGTTAACCTACATCGTCCCAGTGCCCGCTAGGAAACCTAGATAGTTCAAGTACCCGCTAGGTAACCTAGATCGTCCAAGGGCCCCCTAGTTAGCCTACATAGTCCAAGTGCCCGCTAGGTAACCTAGATAGTCCAAGTGGCCGTTCGGTAACCTAGATAGTGCAAGTGCCCTTTAGGGATACTAGATAGTCCAAGGGCCCGCTAGTAAACCTACATAGTCCATGGGCCCGTTAGATAACCTACATAGTCCAAGTGTCTGCTAGTTAACCTACATATTCCAAGTGCCCGCTATTTAACCTATATAATCTAAGTGCCAGCTAGGTAACCTAGACAGTACAAGTGCGCGCTAGGGAATCTAGATAGTCCAAGTGCCTGTTAGCTAACCTAGATAATCCAAGCGCCCGCTAGGTAACCTAGACAGTCCAAGTGCCCGCTAGTTAACCTACATAGTCCAAGTGCCCGATAGGGAACCTACATAATCCAAGTGCCCGCTAGGCAACCTACATACTCCCAGTGCCCGTTAGTTAACCTAGATAGTCAAAGTGCCTGCTAGGTAACCTAGATAGTCCAAGTGCCCGCTATGTAACCTACATAGTCCAAATTCCCGCTAGGTAACCTAAATAGTCCAAATGCCTGCTAGGGAAACTACATAGTCCAAGTGCCCGCTAGTTAACTTAGATAGTCCAAGTGCCTACTAGTAAACCTACATAATCCATGGGCCCGCTAGTTAACCTACATAGTGCAAGGGCCCACTAGTTAACCTAGATCGTGCAAGTGTCCACTAGTTAGCCTATATAGTCCAAGTGCCCGCTAGTTAACCTATATACCAAGTGCCTGCTACGTAACCTAGATAGTCCAAGGGCACGCTAGTTAACCTACATAGTACAAGTGCCCGCTAGGCAACCTAGATAGTCCAATTGCCCGCTAAGGAACCTACATAGTCCAAGTGCACGCTAGTTAACCTAGATAGTCCAAGTGCCCGCTAGTTAATCTAGATAGTCCAAGTGCCCGCTAGGGAACGTACATAGTCCAAGACCCCGCTAGTTAACCTAGAAGTTCAAGTACCCGCTAGGTAACCTAGATATTCCAAGGGCCCCCTAGTTAGCCTACATAGTCCAAGTTCCCACTAGGTAACCAAGATAGTCCAAGTGCCTTTTCGGTAACCTAGAAAGCCCAAGTGCCCTTTAGGGAACCTAGATAGTCCACGGGCCCGCAAGTAAACCTACATAGTCCATGGGCCCGCTAGTTAACCTACATATTCCAAATGCCCGCTAGTTAACCTACATAATCTAAGTGCCCGTTAGCTAACCTAGATAGTCCAAGGGCCCGCTAGTTGACCTACATAGTCCAAGGGCCAGCTAGGTATCCTAGATAGTACAAGTGCTCGCTAGGGAACCTCAATAGTCCAAGTGCCTGTTAGCTAACCTAGATAGTCCAAGTGGCGGCTAGGTAACCTACATAGTCCATGTGCCTGCTAGGCAACCTACATAGTCCAAGTGCCTGTTAGTTAACCTAGATAGTCAAAGTGCCTGCTAGTTAACCTAGATAGTCCAAGTGCTCGGTAGGTAACCTACATAGTACAAGTGCCCGCTTGGTAACCTAAATAGTCCAAATGCCCGCTAGGGAAACTACATAGTCCAAGTGCCCGCTAGTTAACCTAGATATTCCAAGTGCCTGCTAGTAAACCTACATAATCCATGGGCCCGCTAGTTAACCTACATAGTGCAAGGACCCGCTAGTTAACCTAGATCGTGCAAGTGTCCGCTAATTAACCTACATACTCCAAGTGCCCGCTAGGGATCCTTCATAATCCAACTGCCTGCAAGGTAACCTAGATAGTCCAAGTGCCCGCTAGTTAACCTAGATAGTCCTAGTGTCCGTTTGTTAACCTAGATAGTCCAAGTGCCCACTAGGGGACGTACATAGTCCAAGTGCCTGCTACGCAAGCTAGATAGTCCAAGTGCCCGCTAGGTAACCTAGATAGTCCAAGTGCCCGTTCGTTAACCTAGAAGTCCAAGAGCCCGCTATGTAACCTAGACAGTCCAAGTGCCCGCTATGTAACCTAGACAGTACAAGTGCCCGCTAGGTTACCTGCATAGTCCAAGTGCCCGTTCGTTAACACAGATAGTCCAAGTGCCCGCTAGGGAACCTATATAGTCCAAGTGCTATCTAGGTAACCTAGATAGTCCAAGGGCCCGCTAGTTAACCTACATAGTCCAAGGGCTCGCTTGTTAACTTTGATAGTCCAAGTGCCCCTTAGTTAAACTAGATCGTTCAAGTGCCCGCTAGGTAACCTACATAGTGCAAGTGTCTGCTAGGTTAACTACATAGTCCAAGTGCCCGATAGTTAACATACATAGTCTAAGTGCCCGCTAGGGAAGGTACATAGTCCAAGTGCCCGCTAGGTAACCTACATAGTCCAAGTGCCTGCTAGGTAACCTAGATAGTCCAAAGGCCTGCTAGTTAACCTACATAGTCCAAGTGCCTGCTAGGTAACCTACATAGTGCAAGTGTCCGCTAGTTAACCTACATAGTCCAAGCGCCCGCTAGTTAACCTAGATAGTCCAAGTGTCCACTAGGTAACCTACATAGTGCAAGTGTCCACTAGTTAACCTAAGTAGTCCAAGGGCCCGCTAGTTAACATACATAGTCCAAGTACCTGGTAGTTAACTTACATAGTTCCAGTGTCCGTAGGGAACATACATAGTCCAAGTGCCCGCAAGGGAACATACATAGTCCAAGTGCCCGCTAGGGAACCTACGTAGTCCAAGTGCCCGCTAGGGAATCTACATAGTCCAAGAGCCCGCTAGTTAACGTAGATAGTCCAAGTGCTGCTAGTTAATCTACATAGTCCAAGGGCCCGCTAGTTAACCTACATAATCCAAGTACCCTCTAGTTAACCTAGATCGTCCAAGTGTCCGCTAGTTAACCTACATAGTCCAAGTGACCGCAAGGGAACCTAGATAGTCCAAGTGCCCGCTCTGGAACCTACATAGTCCAAGTGCCTGCTAGGGAACCTACATAGTCGAAGTGCCCACTCTGGAACATACATAGTCCAAGTGCCCGCTAGGGAAACTACATAGTCCAAGTGCCCGCTAGTTAACCTAGATAGTCCAAGTGCCCGCTAGGGAATCTACATAGTCCAAGGGCCCAGTAGTTAACGTAGATAGTCCAAGTGCCGCTAGTTAATCTACATAGTCCAAGGGCCCGCTAGTTAACCTACATAGTCCAAGTACCCGCTAGTTAACCTAGATCGTCCAAGTGCACGCTAGTTAACCTACATAGTCCAAGGGCCCGCTAGTTAACCTACATAGTCCAAGGGCCCGCTAGTTAACCTACATCGTCCCAGTGCCCGCTAGGAAACCTAGATAGTGCAAGTGCCCGCTAGTTAACCTAGATAGTTCAAGTACCCGCTAGGTAACCTAGATCGTCCAAGGGCCCCATAGTTAGCCTACATAATCCAAGTGCCCGCTAGGTAACCTAGATAGTCCAAGTGCCCGTTCGGTAACCTAGATAGTGCAAGTGCCCTTTAGGGATACTAGATAGTCCAAGGGCCCGCTAGTAAACCTACATAGTCCATGGGCCCGCTAGATAACCTACATAGTCCAAGTGTCCGCTAGTTAACCTACATATTCCAAGTGCCCGTTAGTTAACCTAGATAGTCAAAGTGCCTGCTAGGTAACCTAGATAGTCCAAGTGCCCGCTATGTAACCTACATAGTCCAAATTCCCGCTAGGTTACCTAAATAGTCCAAATGCCTGCTAGGGAATCTACATAGTCCAAGTGCCCGCTAGTTAACGTAGATAGTCCAAGTGCCTACTAGTAAACCTACATAATCCATGGGCCCGCTAGTTAACCTACATAGTGCAAGGGCCCGCTAGTTAACCTAGATCGTGCAAGTGTCCACTAGTTAGCCTATATAGTCCAAGTGCCCGCTAGTTAACCTATATACCAGTGCCTGCTACGTAACCTAGATAGTCCAAGGGCACGCTAGTTAACCTACATAGTACAAGTGCCCGCTAGGCAACCTAGATAGTCCAAGTGCCCGCTAAGGAACCTACATAGTCCAAGTGCACGCTAGTTAACCTAGATAGTCCAAGTGCCCGCTAGTTAATCTAGATAGTCCAAGTTCCCGCTAGGGAACGTACATAGTCCAAGTCCCCGCTAGTTAACCTAGATAGTTCAAGTACCCGCTAGGTAACCTAGATATTCCAAGGGTCCCCTAATTAGCCTACATAGTCCAAGTTCCCGCTAGGTAACCTAGATAGTCCAAGTGCCTTTTCGGTGACCTAGATAGCCCAAGTGCCCTTTAGGGAACCTAGATAGTCCAAGGGCCGGCAAGTAAACCTACATAGTCCATGGGCCCGCTAGTTAACCTACATATTCCAAGTGCCCGCTAGTTAACTTACATAATCTAAGAGCCCGTTAGCTAACCTACATAGTCCATGTGCCTGCTAGGCAACCTACATAGTCCAAGTGCTCGTTAGTTAACCTAGATAGTCAAAGTGCCTGCTAGGTAACCTAGATAGTCCAAGTGCCCGCTTGGTAACCTAAATAGTCCAAATGCCCGCTAGGGAAACTACATAGTCCAAGTGCCCGCTAGTTAACCTAGATATTCCAAGTGCCTGCTAGTAAACCTACATAATCCATGGGCCCGCTAGTTAACCTACATAGTGCAAGGACCCGCTAGTTAACCTAGATCGTGCAAGTGTCCGCTAATTAACCTACATAGTCCAAGTGCCCGCTAGGGATCCTTCATAATCCAACTGCCTGCTAGGTAACCTAGATATTCCAAGTGCCCGCTAGTTAACCTAGATAGTCCTAGTGTCCGTTTGTTAACCTAGATAGTCCAAGTGCCCACTAGGGGACGTACATAGTCCAAGTGCCTGCTACGCAAGCTAGATAGTCCAAGTACCCGCTAGGTAACCTAGATATTCCAAGGGTCCCCTAATTAGCCTACATAGTCCAAGTTCCCGCTAGGTAACCTAGATAGTCCAAGTGCCTTTTCGGTGACCTAGATAGCCCAAGTGCCCTTTAGGGAACCTAGATAGTCCAAGGGCCGGCAAGTAAACCTACATAGTCCATGGGCCCGCTAGTTAACCTACATATTCCAAGTGCCCGCTAGTTAACTTACATAATCTAAGAGCCCGTTAGCTAACCTACATATTCCATGTGCCTGCTAGGCAACCTACATAGTCCAAGTGCTCGTTAGTTAACCTAGATAGTCAAAGTGCCTGCTAGGTAACCTAGATAGTCCACGTGCCCGCTTGGTAACCTAAATAGTCCAAATGCCCGCTAGGGAAACTACATAGTCCAAGTGCCCGCTAGTTAACCTAGATATTCCAAGTGCCTGCTAGTAAACCTACATAATCCATGGGCCCGCTAGTTAACCTACATAGTGCAAGGACCCGCTAGTTAACCTAGATCGTGCAAGTGTCCGCTAATTAACCTACATAGTCCAAGTGCCCGCTAGGGATCCTTCATAATCCAACTGCCTGCTAGGTAACCTAGATAGTCCAAGTGCCCGCTAGTTAACCTAGATAGTCCTAGTGTCCGTTTGTTAACCTAGATAGTCCAAGTGCCCACTAGGGGACGTACATAGTCCAAGTGCCTGCTACGCAAGCTAGATAGTCCAAGTGCCCGCTAGGTAACCTAGATAGTCCAAGTGCCCGTTCGTTAACCTAGAAGTCCAAGAGCCCGCTATGTAACCTAGACAGTCCAAGTGCCCGCTATGTAACCTAGACAGTACAAGTGCCCGCTAGGTTACCTGCATAGTCCAAGTGCCCGTTCGTTAACACAGATAGTCCAAGTGCCCGCTAGGGAACCTATATAGTCCAAGTGCTATCTAAGTAACCTAGATAGTCCAAGGGCCCGCTAGTTAACCTACATAGTCCAAGGGCTCGCTTGTTAACTTTGATAGTCCAAGTGCCCCTTAGTTAAACTAGATCGTTCAAGTGCCCGCTAGGTAACCTACATAGTGCAAGTGTCTGCTCGGTTAACTACATAGTCCAAGTGCCCGCTAGTTAACATAGATAGTCCAAGTGCCCGCTAGGGAAGGTACATAGTCCAAGTGCCCGCTAGGTAACCTACATAGTCCAAGTGCCTGCTAGGTAACCTAGATAGTCCAAGGGCCTGCTAGTTAACCTATATAGTCCAAGTGCCCGCTAGGTAACCTACATAGTGCAAGTGTCCGCTAGTTAACCTACATAGTCCAAGCGCCCGCTAGTTAACCTAGATAGTCCAAGTGTCCGCTAGGTAACCTACATAGTGCAAGTGTCCACTAGTTAACCTAAGTAGTCCAAGGGCCCGCTAGTTAACATACATAGTCCAAGTACCTGGTTGTTAACTTACATAGTTCCAGTGTCCGTAGGGAACATACATAGTCCAAGTGCACGCTAGGGAACATACATAGTCCAAGTGCCCGCTAGGGAAGCTACGTAGTCCAAGTGTCCGCTAGGGAATCTACATAGTCCAAGAACGCGCTAGTTAACGTAGATAGTCCAAGTGCTGCTAGTTAATCTACATAGTCCAAGGGCCCGCTAGTTAACCTACATAATCCAAGTACCCTCTAGTTAACCTAGATCTTCCAAGTGTCCGCTAGTTAACCTACATAGTCCAAGTGCCCGCAAGGGAACCTAGATAGTCCAAGTGCCCGCTCTGGAACCTACATAGTCCAAGTGCCTGCTAGGGAACCTACATAGTCGAAGTGCCCGCTCTGGAACATAGATAGTCCAAGTGCCCGCTAGGGAATCTACATAGTCCAAGGTCCCGCTAGTTAACATAATTAGTCCAAGTGCCGCTAGTTAATCTACATAGTCCAAGGGCCCGCTAGTTAACCTACATAGTCCAAGTACCCGCTAGTTAACCTAGATCGTCCAAGTGCACGCTAGTTAACCTACATAGTCCAAGGGCCCGCTAGTTAACCTACATAGTCCAAAGGCCCGCTAGTTAACCTACATCGTCCCAGTGCCCGCTAGGAAACCTAGATAGTTCAAGTACCCGCTAGGTAACCTAGATCGTCCAAGGGCCCCCTAGTTAGCCTACATAGTCCAAGTGCCCGCTAGGTAACCTAGATAGTCCAAGTGGCCGTTCGGTAACCTAGATAGTGCAAGTGCCCTTTAGGGATACTAGATAGTCCAAGGGCCCGCTAGTAAACCTACATAGTCCATGGGCCCGTTAGATAACCTACATAGTCCAAGTGTCTGCTAGTTAACCTACATATTCCAAGTGCCCGCTATTTAACCTATATAATCTAAGTGCCAGCTAGGTAACCTAGACAGTACAAGTGCGCGCTAGGGAATCTAGATAGTCCAAGTGCCTGTTAGCTAACCTAGATAATCCAAGCGCCCGCTAGGTAACCTAGACAGTCCAAGTGCCCGCTAGTTAACCTACATAGTCCAAGTGCCCGATAGGGAACCTACATAATCCAAGTGCCCGCTAGGCAACCTACATACTCCCAGTGCCCGTTAGTTAACCTAGATAGTCAAAGTGCCTGCTAGGTAACCTAGATAGTCCAAGTGCCCGCTATGTAACCTACATAGTCCAAATTCCCGCTAGGTAACCTAAATAGTCC
The DNA here is from genome assembly GCF_050624435.1 of Tenrec ecaudatus. Taxonomy (NCBI): domain Eukaryota; kingdom Metazoa; phylum Chordata; class Mammalia; order Afrosoricida; family Tenrecidae; genus Tenrec; species Tenrec ecaudatus. Next base: position 61,928 of record NW_027459535.1, on the reverse strand, counting down.
AAATGCCTGCTAGGGAAACTACATAGTCCAAGTGCCCGCTAGTTAACTTAGATAGTCCAAGTGCCTACTAGTAAACCTACATAATCCATGGGCCCGCTAGTTAACCTACATAGTGCAAGGGCCCACTAGTTAACCTAGATCGTGCAAGTGTCCACTAGTTAGCCTATATAGTCCAAGTGCCCGCTAGTTAACCTATATACCAAGTGCCTGCTACGTAACCTAGATAGTCCAAGGGCACGCTAGTTAACCTACATAGTACAAGTGCCCGCTAGGCAACCTAGATAGTCCAATTGCCCGCTAAGGAACCTACATAGTCCAAGTGCACGCTAGTTAACCTAGATAGTCCAAGTGCCCGCTAGTTAATCTAGATAGTCCAAGTGCCCGCTAGGGAACGTACATAGTCCAAGACCCCGCTAGTTAACCTAGAAGTTCAAGTACCCGCTAGGTAATCTAGATATTCCAAGGGCCCCCTAGTTAGCCTACATAGTCCAAGTTCCCACTAGGTAACCAAGATAGTCCAAGTGCCTTTTCGGTAACCTAGAAAGCCCAAGTGCCCTTTAGGGAACCTAGATAGTCCACGGGCCCGCAAGTAAACCTACATAGTCCATGGGCCCGCTAGTTAACCTACATATTCCAAATGCCCGCTAGTTAACCTACATAATCTAAGTGCCCGTTAGCTAACCTAGATAGTCCAAGGGCCCGCTAGTTGACCTACATAGTCCAAGGGCCAGCTAGGTATCCTAGATAGTACAAGTGCTCGCTAGGGAACCTCAATAGTCCAAGTGCCTGTTAGCTAACCTAGATAGTCCAAGTGGCGGCTAGGTAACCTACATAGTCCATGTGCCTGCTAGGCAACCTACATAGTCCAAGTGCCTGTTAGTTAACCTAGATAGTCAAAGTGCCTGCTAGTTAACCTAGATAGTCCAAGTGCTCGGTAGGTAACCTACATAGTACAAGTGCCCGCTTGGTAACCTAAATAGTCCAAATGCCCGCTAGGGAAACTACATAGTCCAAGTGCCCGCTAGTTAACCTAGATATTCCAAGTGCCTGCTAGTAAACCTACATAATCCATGGGCCCGCTAGTTAACCTACATAGTGCAAGGACCCGCTAGTTAACCTAGATCGTGCAAGTGTCCGCTAATTAACCTACATACTCCAAGTGCCCGCTAGGGATCCTTCATAATCCAACTGCCTGCAAGGTAACCTAGATAGTCCAAGTGCCCGCTAGTTAACCTAGATAGTCCTAGTGTCCGTTTGTTAACCTAGATAGTCCAAGTGCCCACTAGGGGACGTACATAGTCCAAGTGCCTGCTACGCAAGCTAGATAGTCCAAGTGCCCGCTAGGTAACCTAGATAGTCCAAGTGCCCGTTCGTTAACCTAGAAGTCCAAGAGCCCGCTATGTAACCTAGACAGTCCAAGTGCCCGCTATGTAACCTAGACAGTACAAGTGCCCGCTAGGTTACCTGCATAGTCCAAGTGCCCGTTCGTTAACACAGATAGTCCAAGTGCCCGCTAGGGAACCTATATAGTCCAAGTGCTATCTAGGTAACCTAGATAGTCCAAGGGCCCGCTAGTTAACCTACATAGTCCAAGGGCTCGCTTGTTAACTTTGATAGTCCAAGTGCCCCTTAGTTAAACTAGATCGTTCAAGTGCCCGCTAGGTAACCTACATAGTGCAAGTGTCTGCTAGGTTAACTACATAGTCCAAGTGCCCGATAGTTAACATACATAGTCTAAGTGCCCGCTAGGGAAGGTACATAGTCCAAGTGCCCGCTAGGTAACCTACATAGTCCAAGTGCCTGCTAGGTAACCTAGATAGTCCAAAGGCCTGCTAGTTAACCTACATAGTCCAAGTGCCCGCTAGGTAACCTACATAGTGCAAGTGTCCGCTAGTTAACCTACATAGTCCAAGCGCCCGCTAGTTAACCTAGATAGTCCAAGTGTCCACTAGGTAACCTACATAGTGCAAGTGTCCACTAGTTAACCTAAGTAGTCCAAGGGCCCGCTAGTTAACATACATAGTCCAAGTACCTGGTAGTTAACTTACATAGTTCCAGTGTCCGTAGGGAACATACATAGTCCAAGTGCCCGCAAGGGAACATACATAGTCCAAGTGCCCGCTAGGGAACCTACGTAGTCCAAGTGCCCGCTAGGGAATCTACATAGTCCAAGAGCCCGCTAGTTAACGTAGATAGTCCAAGTGCTGCTAGTTAATCTACATAGTCCAAGGGCCCGCTAGTTAACCTACATAATCCAAGTACCCTCTAGTTAACCTAGATCGTCCAAGTGTCCGCTAGTTAACCTACATAGTCCAAGTGACCGCAAGGGAACCTAGATAGTCCAAGTGCCCGCTCTGGAACCTACATAGTCCAAGTGCCTGCTAGGGAACCTACATAGTCGAAGTGCCCACTCTGGAACATACATAGTCCAAGTGCCCGCTAGGGAAACTACATAGTCCAAGTGCCCGCTAGTTAACCTAGATAGTCCAAGTGCCCGCTAGGGAATCTACATAGTCCAAGGGCCCAGTAGTTAACGTAGATAGTCCAAGTGCCGCTAGTTAATCTACATAGTCCAAGGGCCCGCTAGTTAACCTACATAGTCCAAGTACCCGCTAGTTAACCTAGATCGTCCAAGTGCACGCTAGTTAACCTACATAGTCCAAGGGCCCGCTAGTTAACCTACATAGTCCAAGGGCCCGCTAGTTAACCTACATCGTCCCAGTGCCCGCTAGGAAACCTAGATAGTGCAAGTGCCCGCTAGTTAACCTAGATAGTTCAAGTACCCGCTAGGTAACCTAGATCGTCCAAGGGCCCCATAGTTAGCCTACATAGTCCAAGTGCCCGCTAGGTAACCTAGATAGTCCAAGTGCCCGTTCGGTAACCTAGATAGTGCAAGTGCCCTTTAGGGATACTAGATAGTCCAAGGGCCCGCTAGTAAACCTACATAGTCCATGGGCCCGCTAGATAACCTACATAGTCCAAGTGTCCGCTAGTTAACCTACATATTCCAAGTGCCCGTTAGTTAACCTAGATAGTCAAAGTGCCTGCTAGGTAACCTAGATAGTCCAAGTGCCCGCTATGTAACCTACATAGTCCAAATTCCCGCTAGGTTACCTAAATAGTCCAAATGCCTGCTAGGGAATCTACATAGTCCAAGTGCCCGCTAGTTAACGTAGATAGTCCAAGTGCCTACTAGTAAACCTACATAATCCATGGGCCCGCTAGTTAACCTACATAGTGCAAGGGCCCGCTAGTTAACCTAGATCGTGCAAGTGTCCACTAGTTAGCCTATATAGTCCAAGTGCCCGCTAGTTAACCTATATACCAGTGCCTGCTACGTAACCTAGATAGTCCAAGGGCACGCTAGTTAACCTACATAGTACAAGTGCCCGCTAGGCAACCTAGATAGTCCAAGTGCCCGCTAAGGAACCTACATAGTCCAAGTGCACGCTAGTTAACCTAGATAGTCCAAGTGCCCGCTAGTTAATCTAGATAGTTCAAGTACCCGCTAGGTAACCTAGATATTCCAAGGGTCCCCTAATTAGCCTACATAGTCCAAGTTCCCGCTAGGTAACCTAGATAGTCCAAGTGCCTTTTCGGTGACCTAGATAGCCCAAGTGCCCTTTAGGGAACCTAGATAGTCCAAGGGCCGGCAAGTAAACCTACATAGTCCATGGGCCCGCTAGTTAACCTACATATTCCAAGTGCCCGCTAGTTAACTTACATAATCTAAGAGCCCGTTAGCTAACCTACATAGTCCATGTGCCTGCTAGGCAACCTACATAGTCCAAGTGCCCGTTAGTTAACCTAGATAGTCAAAGTGCCTGCTAGGTAACCTAGATAGTCCAAGTGCTCGCTAGGTAACCTACATAGTCCAAGTGCCCGCTTGGTAACCTAAATAGTCCAAATGCCCGCTAGGGAAACTACATAGTCCAAGTGCCCGCTAGTTAACCTAGATATTCCAAGTGCCTGCTAGTAAACCTACATAATCCATGGGCCCGCTAGTTAACCTACATAGTGCAAGGACCCGCTAGTTAACCTAGATCGTGCAAGTGTCCGCTAATTAACCTACATAGTCCAAGTGCCCGCTAGGGATCCTTCATAATCCAACTGCCTGCTAGGTAACCTAGATAGTCCAAGTGCCCGCTAGTTAACCTAGATAGTCCTAGTGTCCGTTTGTTAACCTAGATAGTCCAAGTGCCCACTAGGGGACGTACATAGTCCAAGTGCCTGCTATGCAAGCTAGATAGTCCAAGTGCCCGCTAGGTAACCTAGATAGTCCAAGTGCCCGTTCGTTAACCTAGAAGTCCAAGAGCCCGCTATGTAACCTAGACAGTCCAAGTGCCCGCTATGTAACCTAGACAGTACAAGTGCCCACTAGGTTACCTGCATAGTCCAAGTGCCCGTTCGTTAACACAGATAGTCCAAGTGCCCGCTAGGGAACCTATATAATCCAAGTGCTATCTAGGTAACCTAGATAGTCCAAGGGCCCGCTAGTTAACCTACATAGTCCAAGGGCTCGCTTGTTAACTTTGATAGTCCAAGTGCCCCTTAGTTAAACTAGATCGTTCAAGTGCCCGCTAGGTAACCTACATAGTGCAAGTGTCTGCTAGGTTAACTACATAGTCCAAGTGCCCGCTAGTTAACATAGATAGTCTAAGTGCCCGCTAGGGAAGGTACATAGTCCAAGTGCCCGCTAGGTAACCTACATAGTCCAAGTGCCTGCTAGGTAACCTAGATAGTCCAAGGGCCTGCTAGTTAACCTACATAGTCCAAGTGCCCGCTAGGTAACCTACATAGTGCAAGTGTCCGCTAGTTAACCTACATAGTCCAAGCGCCCGCTAGTTAACCTAGATAGTCCAAGTGTCCGCTAGGTAACCTACATAGTGCAAGTGTCCACTAGTTAACCTAAGTAGTCCAAGGGCCCGCTAGTTAGCATACATAGTCCAAATACCTGGTAGTTAACTTACATAGTTCCAGTGTCCGTAGGGAACATACATAGTCCAAGTGCCCGCTAGGGAACATACATAGTCCAAGTGCCCGCTATGGAAGCTACGTAGTCCAAGTGTCCGCTAGGGAATCTACATAGTCCAAGAACGCGCTAGTTAACGTAGATAGTCCAAGTGCTGCTAGTTAATCTACATAGTCCAAGGGCCCGCTAGTTAACCTACATAATCCAAGTACCCTCTAGTTAACCTAGATCGTCCAAGTGTCTGCTAGTTAACCTACATAGTCCAAGTGCCCGCAAGGGAACCTAGATAGTCCAAGTGCCCGCTCTGGAACCTACATAGTCCAAGTGCCTGCTAGGGAACCTACATAGTCGAAGTGCCCGCTCTGGAACATACATAGTCCAAGTGCCCGCTAGGGAATTTACATAGTCCAAGGTCCCGCTAGTTAACATAGATAGTCCAATTGCCGCTAGTTAATCTACATAGTCCAAGGGCCCGCTAGTTAACCTACATAGTCCAAGTACCCGCTAGTTAACCTAGATCGTCCAAGTGCACGCTAGTTAACCTACATAGTCCAAGGGCCCGCTAGTTAACCTACATAGTCCAAGGGCCCGCTAGTTAACCTACATCGTCCCAGTGCCCGCTAGGAAACTTAGATAGTTCAAGTACCCGCTAGGTAACCTAGATCGTCCAAGGGCCCCCTAGTTAGCCTACATAGTCCAAGTGCCCGCTAGGTAACCTAGATAGTCCAAGTGCCCGTTCGGTAACCTAGATAGTGCAAGTGCCCTTTAGGGATACTAGATAGTCCAAGGGCCCGCTAGTAAACCTACATAGTCCATGGGCCCGCTAAATAACCTACATAGTCCAAGTGTCCGCTAGTTAACCTACATATTCCAAGTGCCCGCTATTTAACCTATATAATCTAAGTGCCAGCTAGGTAACCTAGACAGTACAAGTGCGCGCTAGGGAATCTAGATTGTCCAAGTGCCTGTTAGTTAACCTAGATAATCCAAGTGCCCGCTAGGTAACCTAGACAGTCCAAGTGCCCGCTAGTTAACCTACATAGTCCAAGTGCCCGATAGGGAACCTACATAATCCAAGTGCCCGCTAGGCAACCTACATACTCCAAGTGCCCGTTAGTTAACCTAGATAGTCAAAGTGCCTGCTAGGTAACCTAGATAGTCCAAGTGCCCGCTATGTAACCTACATAGTCCAAATTCCCGCTAGGTAACCTAAATAGTCCAAATGCCTGCTAGGGAAACTACATAGTCCAAGTGCCCGCTAGTTAACTTAGATAGTCCAAGTGCCTACTAGTAAACCTACATAATCCATGGGCCCGCTAGTTAACCTACATAGTGCAAGGGCCCACTAGTTAACCTAGATCGTGCAAGTGTCCACTAGTTAGCCTATATAGTCCAAGTGCCCGCTAGTTAACCTATATACCAAGTGCCTGCTACGTAACCTAGATAGTCCAAGGGCACGCTAGTTAACCTACATAGTACAAGTGCCCGCTAGGCAACCTAGATAGTCCAAGTGCCCGCTAAGGAACCTACATAGTCCAAGTGCACGCTAGTTAACCTAGATAGTCCAAGTGCCCGCTAGTTAATCTAGATAGTCCAAGTTCCCGCTAGGGAACGTACATAGTCCAAGTCCCCGCTAGTTAACCTAGATAGTTCAAGTACCCGCTAGGTAACCTAGATATTCCAAGGGTCCCCTAATTAGCCTACATCGTCCAAGTTCCCGCTAGGTAACCTAGATAGTCCAAGTGCCTTTTCGGTGACCTAGATAGCCCAAGTGCCCTTTAGGCAACCTAGATAGTCCAAGGGCCCGCAAGTAAACCTACATACTCCATGGGCCCGCTAGTTAACCTACATATTCCAATTGCCCGCTAGTTAACTTACATAATCTAAGAGCCCGTTAGCTAACCTAGATAGTCCATGGGCCCGCTAGTTGACCTACATAGTCCAAGGGCCAGCTAGGTATCGTAGATAGTTCAAGTGCCCGCTAGAGAACCTCAATAGTCCAAGTGCCTGTTAGCTAACCTAGATAGTCCAAGTGGCGGCTAGGTAACGTACATAGTCCAAGTGCCAGTTCGTTAACCTAGATAATCCAAGTGCCCACTAGGGAACCTACATAGTGCAAGTGTCCGCTAGTTAACCTACATAGTCCAAGCGCCCGCTAGTTAACCTAGATAGTCCAAGTGCCCGCTAGGTAACCTACATAGTGCAAGTGTCCACTAGTTAACCTAAGTAGTCCAAGGGCCCGCTAGTTAACATACATAGTCCAAGTACCCGGTAGTTAACTTACATAGTTCAAGTGTCCGTAGGGAACATACATAGTCCAAGTGCCCGCAAGGGAACATATATAGTCCAAGTGCCCGCTAGGGAACCAACGTAGTCCAAGTGCCCTCTAGGAAATCTACATAGTCCAAGAGCCCGCTAGTTAACGTAGATAGTCCAAGTGCTGCTAGTTAATCTACATAGTCCAAGGGCCCGCTAGTTAACCTACATAATCCAAGTACCCTCTAGTTAACCTAGATCGTCCAAGTGTCCGCTAGTTAACTTACATAGTCCAAGTGCCCGCTCTGGAACCTACATAGTCCAAGTGCCTGCTAGGGAACCTACATAGTCGAAGTGCCCGCTCTGGAACATACATAGTCCAAGTGCCCGCTAGGGAATCTACATAGTCCAAGGTCCCGCTAGTTAACATAGATAGTCCAAGTGCCGCTAGCTAATCTACATAGTCCAAGGGCCCACTAGCTAACCTAAATAGTCCAAGTACCAGCTAGTTAACCTATATCGTCCCATGCCCGCTAGGAAACCTAGATAGTGCAAGTGCCCGCTAGTTAACCTAGATAGTTCAAGTACCCGCTAGGTAACCTAGATCGTCCAAGGGCCCCCTAGTTAGCCTACATAGTCCAAGTGCCCGCTAGGTAACCTAGATAGTCCAAGTGCCCGTTCGGTAACCTAGATAGTGCAAGTGCCCCTTAGGGAACCTAGATAGTCCAAGGGCCCGCTAGTAAACCTACATAGTCCATGGGCCCGCTAGATAACCTACATAGTCCAAGTGTCCGCTAGTTAACCTACATATTCCAAGTGCCCGCTATTTAACCTATATAATCTAAGTGCCAGCTAGGTAACCTAGACAGTACAAATGCGCGCTAGGGAATCTAGATAGTCCAAATGCCTGTTAGCTAACCTAGATAATCCAAGTGCCCGCTAGGTAACCTAGACAGTCCAAGTGCCCGCTATTTAACCTACATAGTCCAAGTGCCCGATAGGGAACCTACATAATCCAAGTGCCTGCTAGGCAACCTACATACTCCAAGTGCCCGTTAGTTAACCTAGATAGTCAAAGTGCCTGCTAGGTAACCTAGATAGTCCAAGTGCCCGCTATGTAACCTACATAGTCCAAGTGCCTGCTAGGTAACATAAATAGTCCAAATGCCTGCTAGGGAAACTACATAGTCCAAGTGCCCGCTAGTTAACGTAGATAGTCCAAGTGCCTACTAGGAAACCTACATAATCCATGGGCCCGCTAGTTAACCTACATAGTGCAAGGGCCCGCTAGTTAACCTAGATCGTGCAAGTGTCCACTAGTTAGACTATATAGTCCAAGTGCCCGCTAGTTAACCTACATACCAAGTGCCCGCTATGTAACCTAGATAGTCCAAGGGCACGCTAGTTAACCTACATAGTACAAGTGCCAGCTAGGCATCCTAGATAGTCCAAGTGCCCGCTAAGGAACCTACATAGTCCAAGTGCACGCTAGTTAACCTAGATAGTCCAAGTGCCCGCTAGTTAATCTAGATAGTCCAAGTGCCCGCTGGGAACGTACATAGTCCAACAGCCCGCTAAGTAACCTAGATAGTTCAAGTGACCAGTAGGTTTCTTACATAGTCCAAGTGCCTTTTCGTTAACCTACATAGTCCAAGTGCCCTCTAGGTAACCAATATAGTCCAAATGCCCGCTAGGGACCCTAATAGTCCAAGTGCCCACTAGTTATCCTAGATAGTCCAAGTGCTCGCTAGTTAACCAGATACTCCAAGTGCCCGCTAGTTAACCTAGATAGACCAAGTGCCCGCTAGGGAACCTACCTAGTCCAAGTGCCCGAAAGGGAACTTACATAGTCCAAGGGCCCGCTAGGGAACCTACATAGTCCAAGTGCCCGTTAGTTAACCTAAATAGTCCAAGTGCCCGCTAGGTAACCTAGATAGTCCAACAGCCCGCTAGGTAACCTACATACTCCAAGAACCCGCTAGGCAACTTAGATAGTTGAAGTGCCAGATATGTAACCTGGATAGTCCATGTGCCGCTAGGTAACCTACAATGTCAAAGTGCCCGCTAGGTTATCTATATAGTCCAAATGCCCGCTAGGGTATCTACATAGTCCAAGGGCCCGCTAGTTATTCTACATAGTTCAAGGGCCCACTAGTTAACCTACATAGTCCAAGTACCCGCTAAGAAACCTAGATAGTCCAAGTGCCCGTTACCTAACCTAGTTAGTCCAAGTGCCCTCTAGTTAACCTAGATCTTCCAAGTGCCCGCTAAGAAACCTAGATAGTCCAAGTGCCCGTTACCTAACCTTGATAGTCCAATTGCCCGCTATGCAACATAAATAGTCCAAGTGCCCGTTCGTTAACCTAGAAGTCCAAGTGCCCGCTAGGTAACCTAGACTCTCCAAGTGCCCGCTAGGTTACCTACATAGCCAAATGCCCGTTTGGTAACCTAGATAGTGCAAGTGCCCGGTAGTTAACCTACATAGTCTAAGTGCCCGCTAGGTAACCTAGATAGTACAAGGGCCCGCTAGTTAACCTACATAGTCCAAGTGCCCGGTAGTTAACTTACATAGTTCAAGTGTCCGTAGGGAACATACAGAGTCCAAGTGCCCGCTAGGGAACCTACATACTCCAAGTGCCCGCTAGTTAATCTACATAGTTCAAGGGCCCGCTACTTAACCTACATAATCCAAGTACCCGCTAGTTAACCTAGATCGTCCAAGTGTCCGCTAATTAACCTACATAGTACAAGTGCCCGCTAGGGAACCTAGTTAGCCTAAGTGCCCGCTCTGGAACCTACATAGTCCAAGTGACTGCTAGGGACCCTACATAGTCCAAGGGCCCGCTCTGGAACATACATAGTCCAAGTGCCCGCTAGGGAATCTGCATAGTCCAAGTACCCGCTAGTTAACCTAGATCGTCCAAGTGCCCACTAGTTAACCTACATAATCCAAGGGCCCGCTAATTAACCTGCATTGTCCAAGGGCCCGCAAGTTAACCTAGATAGTCCAAGTGACCAATAGGTTACCTAAATAGTCCAAGTGCCCGTTCGTTAACCTAAATAGTCCAAGTGCCCGCTAGGTAACAAATATAGTCCAAATGCCCGCTAGGGGCCATAATAATACATATGCCCGCTAGTTAACCTAGATAGTCCAAGTGCTCGCTAGTTAACCTAGATAGACCAAGTGCCCGCTAGGGAACCTATCTAGTCCAAGTACCCGCTCGGAAACATACATAGTCCAAGTGCCCGCTAGGTAAAGTACATAGTCCAAGTGCCCGATAGTGAACCTACATAATCCAATGCCCGCTAAGGAACGTACATAGTCCAAGTGCCTGCTAGGTAACCTAGATAGTCCAAGTGCCCACTAGTTAACCTACATAGTCCAGGTTCCCCCTAGGTAACCTAGATAGTCCAAGGGCCCGCTAGGTAACCTACATAGTCCTAGTGCCCCCTAGTTAACCTACAATCTCCAAGTGCCCGATAGGGAACCTAGATAGTCAAAGTGCCCGCTAGGTAACCTACATAGTCCAAATGCCTGCTAGTTAACCTACATAGTCCAAGTGCCCGATAGGGAACCTACATAATGCAAGTGCCCGCTAGGGAACCTACATAGTCCAAGTGCCCGTTAGGTAACCTAGATAGTCCAAATGCCCGCTAGGGAACCCACATAGTCAAAGTGCACGCTAGGGAACTTACATAGTCCAGGCCCGCTTGGGAACCTACATAGTCCAAGTGACCGTTAGTTAACCTAGATAGTCCCAATGCCCGCTAGGTAACCTAGATAGTCCAACAGCCCGGTAGGTAACCTACATACTCCAAGTACCCGCTAGGTAACGTAGATAGTTCAAGTGCCAGCTAGGTAACCTAGATAGTCCAAATGACCGCTAGGGAGCCTACATAATCCAAATGCCCGCTAGGTAACCAAGATAGTCTAAGGGCCCCCTAGGTAACCTACATAGTCCTAGTGCCCCCTAGTTAACTTACATTTTCCATGTGCCCGATAGGGAACCTACATAGTCCAAGTGCCCGCTAGGTAACCTACATAGTCCAAATGCCCTCTAGTTATTCTACATAGTCCAAGTTCCCGATAGGGAACCTACATAATCCAAGTGCCTGCTAGGGAACGTACATAGTCCAAGTGCCTGCTAGGTAACCTAGATTGTCCAAGTGCCCACTAGTTAACCTACATAGTCCAGGTTCCCCCTAGGTAACCTAGATAGTCCAAGGGCCCGCTAGGTAACCTACATAGTCCTAGTGCCCCCTAGTTAACCTACATTCTCAAAGTGCCCGATAGGGAACCTACATAGTCCAAGTGCCCGCTAGGTAACCTACATAGTCCAAATGCCCGCTAGTTAACCTACATAGTCCAAGTGCCCGATAGGGAACCTACATAATCCATGTGCCCGCTAGGGAACCTACCTAGTCCAAGTGCCCGTTAGGTAACCTAGATAGTCCAAATGCCCGCTAGGGAACGTACATAGTCCAAGTGCCTGCTAGGTAACCTAGATAATCTAAGTGCCCACTAGGTAACCTACATAGTCCAGGTTCCCCTTAGGTCACCTAGATAGTCCAAGGGCCCGCTAGGTAACCTACATAGTCCTAGTGCCCCCTAGTTAACCTACATTCTCAAAGTGCCCGATAGGGAACCTACATAGTCCAAGTGCCCGCTCGGTAACCTACATAGTCCAAATGCCCGCTAGTTAACCTACATAGTCCAAGTGCCCGATAGGGAACCTACATAATCCAATTGCCCGCTAGGGAACCTACCTAGTCCAAGTGCCCGTTAGGTAATCTAGATAGTCCAAATGCCCGCTAGGGAACCCACATAGTCCAAGTGCCCGCTAGGGAACTTACATCGTCCAAGGGCCCGCTAGGGAACCTACATAGTACAAGTGCCCGTTAGTTAACCTAGATAGTCCCAGTGCCTTCTAGGTAACCTAGATATTCCAACAGCCCGGTAGGTAATCTACATACTCCAAGTACCTGCTAGGTAATGTAGATAGTTCAAGTGTCAGCTAGGTAACCTAGATAGTCCAAGTGCCCGCTAGGTAACCTACAAAGTCTAAGTGCCCGCTAGGGAATCTATATAGTCCAAATGCCCGCTAGGTAACCTAGATAGTCTAAGGGCCCGCTAGGCAACCTACATAGTCCTAGTGCCCCCTAGTTTACCTACATTTTCCACGTGCCCGATAGGGAACCTACATAGTCCAAGTGCCCGCTAGGTAACCTACATAGTCCAAATGCCCTCTAGTTAACCTACATAGTCCAAGTGCCCGATAGGGAACCTACATAATCCAAGTGCCCGCTAGTTGACCTACATAGTCCAAGTGCCCGCTAGGTAACCTAGATAATCCTAGTGCCCGCTAGGGAACCTTCATAGTCCTAGTGCCAGCTAGGTAACCTAGATAGTCCAAGTGCCCGCTTGGTAACCTAGATAGTCCAACAGCCCGCTAGGTAACCTACATGCTCCAAGATCCCGCTATAACGTAGATAGTTCAAGTGCCAGCCAGGTAACCTAGATAGTCCATGTGCCGCTAGGTGGCCTACAAAGTCAAAGTGCCCGCTAGGTTATCTATATAGTCCAAATGCCCGCTAGGGTATCTACATAGTCCAAGGGCCCGCTAATTAACGTAGATAGTCCAAGTGCCGCTAGTTATTCTACATAGATCAATGGCCCACTATTTAACCTACATAGTCCAAGTACCCGCTAAGAAACCTAGATAGTCCAAGTGCACGCTAGTTAACCTAGATAGTCCAAGTGCCCTCTAGTTAACCTAGATCGTCCAATTGCCCGCTAAGAAACCTAGATAGTCCAAGTGCCCGTTACCTAACCTAGATAGTCCAATTGCCCGCTATGCAAAATACATTGTCCAAGTGCCCGTTCGTTAACCTAGAAGTCCAAGTGCCTGCTAGGTAACCTACACTCTCCAAGTGCCCGCTAGGTTACCTACATAGTCCAAGTGCCTGATAGGTAACCTAGATAGTACAAGGGCCCGTTAGTTAACCTACATAGTCCAAGTGCCCGGTAGTTAACTTACATAGTTCAAGTGTCCGTAGGCAACATACAGAGTCCAAGTGCCCGCCAGGGAACCTACATAGACCAAGTGCCCGCTAGTTAATCTACATAGTTCAAGGGCCTGCTAGTTAACCTACATAATTCAAGTACCCGCTAGTTAACCTAGATCGTCCAAGTGTCCGCAAATTAACCTACATAGTACAAGTGCCCGCTAGGGAACTTAGATATTCTAAGTGCCCGCTCTGGAACTTACATAGTCCAAGTGACTGCTAGGGAACCTACATAGTCTAAGTGCCCGCTCTGGAACCTACATAGTCCAAGTGCCCGATAGGGAATCTACATAGTCCAAGGGCCCGCTAGTTAACGTAGATAGTCCAAGTGCTGCTAGTTAATGTACATAGTCCAAGGGCCCGCTAGTTAACCTACATAGTCCATGTACCCGCTAGTTAACCTAGATCGTTCAAGTGCCCACTAGGTAACCTACATAGTCCAAAGGCCCGCTAGTTAACCTACATAGTCCAAGGGCCCAGTAGTTAACCTACATCGTCCAAGGGCCCGCTAGTTAACCTAGATAGTCCAAGTGCCCACTAGTTAACCTACATAGTCCACGTGCCCGCTAGGTAACCTAGACAGTTCAAGTGACCACTAGGTTACCTACATAGTCCAAGTGCCCGTTTGTTAACCTACATAGTCCAAGTGCCCGCTAGGTAACAAATATAGTCCAAATGCCCGCTAGGGGCACTAATAGTCCATATGCCTGCTAGTTAACCTAGATAGTCCAAGTGCTCGCTAGTTAACCTAGATAGACCAAGTGCCCGCTAGGGAACCTATCTAGTCCAAGTACCCGCCAGGAAACGTACATATTCCAAGTGCCTGCTAGGTAACGTACATAGTCGAAGTGCCCGCTAGGTAACGTAGATAGTCCAAGTGCCCGCTAGGGAACGTACATAGTCCAAGTGCCTGCTAGGTAACCTAGATAGTCCAAGTGCCCACTAGTAAACCTACATACTCCAGGTTCCCCCTAGGTAACCTAGAAAGTCCTAGGGCCCGCTAGGTAACCTACATAGTCCTAGTGCCCCCTAGTTAACCTACATTCTCCAAGTGCCCGATTGGGAAGCTACATAGTGCCCCCTAGTTAACCTACATTCTCCAAGTGCCCGATAGGGAACCTACATAGTCTAAGTGCCCGTTAGGTAACCTACATACTCCAAATGCCCTCTAGTTAATCTACATAGTCCAAGTGCCCGATAGGGAACGTACATAATCCAAGTGCCCGCTAGGGAACCTATATAGTCCAAGTGCCCGTTTGGTAACCTAGATAGTCAAAATGCCCGCCAGAAACCCACATAGTCCAAGTGCCCGCTAGGTAACCTACATACTCCAAATGCCCTCTAGTTAATCTACATAGTCCAAGTGCCCGATAGGGAACGTACATAATCCAAGTACCCGCTAGGGAACGTACATAGTCCAAGTGCCCGTTTGGTAACCTAGATAGTCCAAATGCCCGCCAGGAAACCCACATAGTCCAAGTGCCCGCTAGGGAACTTACATAGTCCAAGGGCCCACTAGGGAATCTACACAGTCCAAGTGCCCTTTAGTTAACCTAGATAGTCCAAGTGCCCACTTGGTAACCTAGATAGTCCAACAGCCCGCTAGGTAACCTACATACTCTAAGAACCCGCTATAACGTAGATAGTTCAAGTGCCAGCTAGGTAACCTAGATAGTCTAAGTGCTCGCTAGTTAACCTATCTAGTCCAAGTACCCGCTAGGAAACGTGCATAGTCCATGTGCCCGGTAGGTAACGTACATAGTCCAAGTGCCCGCTAGGTAACGAAGATAGTCCAAGTGCCCGCTAGGGAACGTACATAGTCCTAGTGCCTGCTAGGTAACCTAGATAGTCCAAGTGCCCACTAGTTAACCTACATAGTCAAGGTTCCCCCTAGGTAACCTAGATAATCCAAGGGCCCGCTAGGTAACCTACATAGTCCTAGTGCCCCCTAGTTAACCTACATTCTCCAAGTGCCCGATAGGGAACCTACATAATCCAAGTGCCCGCTAGGTAACTTACATAGTCCAAATGCCCTCTAGTTAATCTACATAGTCCAAGTGCCCGATAGGGAACGTACATAATCCAAGTGCCCGCTAGGGAACCTACATAGTCCAAGTGCCCGTTTGGTAACCTAGATAGTCCAAATGCCCACCAGGAAACCCATATAGTCCAAGTGCCCGCTAGGGAACTTACATAGTCCAAGGGCCCGCTAGGGAATCTACACAGTCCAAGTGCCCTTTAGTTAACCTAGATAGACCAAGTGCCCACTTGGTAACCTAGATAGTCCAACAGCCCGCTAGGTAACCTACATATATTAAGAACCCGCTATAACGTAGATAGTTCAAGTGCCAGCTAGGTAACCTAGATAGTCCTTGTGCCGCTAGGTAACCTACAAAGTCAAGGTGCCCGCTACGTTATCTATATAGTCCAAATGCCAGCTAGGGAATCTACATAGTCCAAGGGCCCGCTAGTTAACGTAGATAGCCCAAGTGCCGCTAATTAATCTACATAGTCCAAGGGCCCGCTGGTTAACCTACATAGTCCAAGTACCCGCTAAGAAACCTAGATAGTCCAAGTTCACGCTAGTTAACCTAGATAGTACAAGTGCCCTCTAGCTAACCTAGATCGTCCAAATGCCCACTAAGAAACCTAGATAGTCCAAGTGCCCGTTACCTAACCTAGATAGTCCAATTGCCCGCTATGCAACATACATAGTCCAAGTGCCCGTTCGTTAACCTAGAAATCCAAGTGCCCGCTAGGTAACCTAGACTCTCCAAGTGCCTGCTAGGTTACCTACATAATCCAAATGCCCGTTCGGTAACCTAGATAGTGCAAGTGCCCAGTAGTTAACCTACATAGTTCAAGTGCCCGCTAGGTAACCTAGATAGTCCAAGGGCCCGCTAGTTAACCTACATAATCCAAGTGCCCGATAGGGAACCTACATAATCCAAGTGTCCGCTAGGGAACCTACACAGTCCAAGTGCACGCTAGTTAACCTAGATAGTCCAAGTGCCCGCTAGTTAACCTAGATAGACCAAGTGCCTGCTAGGTAATCTACATAGTGCAAATGTCCGCTAGTTAACCTACATATTCCAAATGCCCGCTAGTTAAAATGGATAGTCCAAGTGCCCGCTAGGTAACCTAGATAATGCAATTGCCCGCTAGTTAACCTAGATAGTTCAAGTACCTGCTAGGTAACCTAGATCGTCCAAGGGCCCCTTAGTTAATCTACATAGTCCAAGTGCCCGCTCTGGAACCTACATAGTCCAAGTGACTGCTAGGGAACCTACATAGTCCAAGTGCCCGTTTTGGAACATATATAGTCCAAGTGCCCGCTAGGGAATCTACATAGTCCAAGGGCCCACTAGTTAACTTAGATAGTCCAAGTGCCGCTAGTTAATCTACATAGTCCAAGGGCCCGCTAGTTGACCTACATAGTCCAAGTGCCAGCTAGGTAACCTAGATAGTACAAGTGCCCGCTAGGGAACCTAGATAGTCCAAGTGCCTGTTAGCTAACCTAGATAGTCCCAGTGGCGGCTAGGTAACCTACATAGTCCTAGTGCTCGTTCGTTAACCTAGATAATCCAAGTGCCCGCTAGTTAACCTACATAGTCCAAGTGCCCGATAGGGAACCTACATAATCCAAGTGCCCGCTAGGCAACCTACATAGTCCAAGTGCCCGTTAGTTAACCTAGATAGTCAAATTGCCTGCTAGGTAACCTAGATAGTCCAAGTGCCCGCTAGGTAACCCACATAGTCCAAGTGCCCGCTAGGTAACCTAAATAGTCCAAATGCCCGCTAGGGAAACTACATAGTCCAAGTGCCCGCTAGTTAACATAGATAGTCTAAGTGCCTGCTAGTAAACCTACATAATCCATGGGCCCGCTAGTTAACCTACATAGTGCAAGGGCCCGCTAGTTAACCTACATCGTCCAAGGGCCCGCGAGTTAACCTAGATAGTCCAAGTGCCCGCTAGTTAACCTACATAGTGTAAGTGCCCGCTAGGTAACCTAGACAGTTCAAATGACCAGTAGGTTACCTACATAGTCCAAGTGCCCGTTCGTTAACCTACAGAGTCCAAGTGCCCGCTAGGTAACCAATATAGTCCAAATGCCCGCTAGGGACCCTAATATTCCAAATGCCCGCTAGTTAACCTACATAGTCCAAGTGCTCGCTAGTTAACCTAGATAGACCAAGTGCCTGCTAGGGAACCTATCTAGTCCAAGTACCCGCTAGGAAACGTACATAATCCAAGTGCCCGCTAGGTACCGTAGATAGTCCAAGTGCCCGCTAGGGAACGTAAATAGTCCAAGTGCCCGCTAGGTAACCTAGATAGTCCAAGTGCCCGCTAGTTAACCTACATATTCCAAGTGCCTGCTAGGTAACCTAGATAGTCCAAGTGCCCACTAGTTAACCTACATAGTCCAGGTTCCCCCTAGGTAACCTAGATTGTCCAAGGGCCCGCTAGGTAACCTACATTGTCCTAGTGCCCCCTAGTTAACCTACATTCTCCAAGTGCCCGATAGGGAACCTACATAGTCCAAGTGCCCGTTAGTTAACCTAGATAGTCCAAGTGCCCGCTAGGTAACGAATATAGTCCAAATGCCCGCTAGGGGCCCTAATATTCCAAATGCCCGCTAGTTAACCTAGATAGTCCAAGTGCTCCCTAGTTAACCTAGATAGACCAATTGCCCGCTAGGGAACCTATCTAGTCCAAGTACCCGCTAGGAAACGTACATAGTCCAAGTGCCCGCTAGGGAACGTAGATAGTCCAAGTGCCCGCTAGGGAACGTACATAGTCCAAGTGCCCGCTAGGTAATCTAGATAGTCCAAGTGCCCGCTAGTTAACCTACATATTCCAAGTGCCTGCTAGGTAACCTAGATAGTCCAAGTGCCCACTAGTTAACCTACATAGTCCAGGTTCCCCCTAGGTAACCTAGATAGTCCAAGGGCCCGCTAGGTAACCTACATTGTCCTAGTGCCCCCTAGTTAACCTACATTCTCCAAGTGCCCGATAGGGAACCTACATAGTCCAAGTGCCCGTTAGTTAACCTAGATAGTCCAAGTGCCCGCTAGGTAACCTAGATAGTCCAACAGCCCGGTACGTAACCTACATACTCCAAGTACCCGCTAGGTAACGTAGATAGTTCAAGTGCCAGATAGGTAACTTAGATAGTCCACGTGCCCGCTAGGTAACGTAAAGAGTCTAAGTTCCTGCTAGGTAACCTAAATATTCCAAATGCCCGCTAGTTAACCTAGATAGTCCAAGTGCCCGCTAGAAAACCTAGATAGTCCAAGTGCCTGCTAGTAAACCTACATAATCCATGGGCCCGCTAGTTAACCTACATAGTGCAAGGGCCCGCTAGTTAACCTAAATCGTCCAAGGGCCCTCTAGTTAACCTGCATAGTCTAATTGCCCGATAGGGAACCTACATAATCCATTGCCCGCTAGGGAACCTACATAGACCAAGTGCCCGTTAGGTAACCTAGATAGTCCAAATGCCCGCTATGGAACCCACATGGTCCAAGTGCCCGCTAGGGAACTTACATAGTCCAAGGGCCCGCTAGGGAACCTACATAGTCCAAGTGCCCGTTAGTTAACCTAGATAGTCCAAGTGCCCGCTAGGTAACCTAGATAGTCCAACAGCCCGGTAGGTAACCTACATACTCCAAGTACCTGCTAGGTAACATAGATAGTTCAAGTGCCAGCTAGGTAACCTAGATAGTCCAAGTGCCCGCTAGGTAACCTACAAAGTCTATGTTCCCGCTAGGTAATCTATATAGTCCAAATGACCGCTAGGGAGCCTACATAGTCCAAATGCTCCCTAGGTAACCTAGATAGTCTAAGGGCCCGCTAGGTATCCTACATAGTCCTAGTGCCCCCTAGTTAACCTACATTTTCCAAGTGCACGATAGGGAACCTACATAGTCCAAATGCCCGTTAGTTAACCTAGATAGTCCAAGTGCCCGCTAGGTAACCTAGATAGTCCAACAGCCCGGTACGTAACCTACATGCTCCAAGTACCCGCTAGGTAACGTAGATAGTTCAAGTGCCAGCTAGGTAACCTAGATAGTCCAAGTGCCCGCTAGGTAACTTACAGAGTCTAAGTTCCCGCTAGGTAACCTAAATATTCCAAATGCCCGCTAGTTAACCTAGATAGTCCAAGTGCCCGCTAGATAACCTAGATAGTCCAAGTGCCTTCTAGTAAAGCTACATAATCCATGGGCCCGCTAGTTAACCTACATAGTGCAAGGGCCCGCTAGTTAACGTAGATAGTCCAAGTGCCGTTAGTTAATCTACATAGTCCAAGGGCCCGCTAGTTAACCTACATAGTCCAAGTACCCGCTAGTTAACCTAGATAGTCCAAGTGCCCGCTAGGTAACCTAGATAGTCCAACAGCCCGGTACGTAACCTACATGCTCCAAGTACCCGCTAGGTAACGTAGATAGTTCAAGTGCCAGCTAGGTAACCTAGATAGTCCAAGTGCCCGCTAGGTAACTTACAGAGTCTAAGTTCCCGCTAGGTAACCTAAATATTCCAAATGCCCGCTAGTTAACCTAGATAGTCCAAGTGCCCGCTAGATAACCTAGATAGTCCAAGTGCCTTCTAGTAAAGCTACATAATCCATGGGCCCGCTAGTTAACCTACATAGTGCAAGGGCCCGCTAGTTAACGTAGATAGTCCAAGTGCCGTTAGTTAATCTACATAGTCCAAGGGCCCGCTAGTTAACCTACATAGTCCAAGTACCCGCTAGTTAACCTAGATCGTCCAAGTGCCCACTAGGTAACCTACATAGTCCAAGCGCCCGCTAGTTAACCTACATAGTCCAAGGGCCCGCTAGTTAACCTACATCGTCCAAAAGCTCCCTAGGTAACCTAGATAGTCCAAGTGCCCGCTAGTTAACCTACATAGTCCAAGTGCCCGCCAGGTAATCTAGACATTTCAAGTGACCACTAGTTTACCTACATAGTCCAAGTGCCCGTTCGTTAACCTACATAGTCCACGTGCCCGCTAGGTAACCAATATAGTCAAAATGCCCGCTAGGGTCCTAATAGTACATATGCCCGCTAGTTAACACAGATAGTCCAAGTGCTCGCTAGTTAACCTAGATAGACCAAGTGCCCGCTAGGGAACCTATCTAGTCCAAGTACCCTCTTGGAAACGTACATAGTCCAAGTGCCCTCTAGGTAACGTAGATAGTCCAAGTGCCCACTAGTTACCCTACATAGTCCAGGTTCCCCATAGGTAACCTAGATAGTCCAAGGGCCCGCTAGGTCACGTACATAGTCCTAGTACCCCCTAGTTAACCTACATTCTCCAAGTGCCCGATAGGGAACCTACATAATCCAAGTGCCCGCTAGGTAACCTACATAGGCCAAATGCCCTCTAGTTAATCTACATAGTCCAAGTGCCCGATAGGGAACCTACATAATCCAAGTGCCCGCTAGGGAACTTACATAGTCCACGTGCCCGTTAGGTAACCTAGATAGTCCAAATGCCCGCCAGGAAACCCACATAGTCCAAGTGCACGCTAGCGAACTTACATAGTCCAAGGGCCCGCTAGGGAATCTACACAGTCCAAGTGCCCGTTAGTTAACCTAGATAGTCCAAGTCCCCGCTTGGTAACCTAGATAGTCCAACAGCCCGCTAGGTAACCTACATACTCCAAGTACCTGCTAGGTAACATAGATAGTTCAAGTGCCAGCTAGGTAACCTAGATAGTCCAAGTGCCCGCTAGGTAACCTACAAAGTCTAAGTTCCCGCTAGGTAATCTATATAGTCCAAATGACCGCTAGGGAGCCTACATAGTCCAAAAGCCCGCTAGGTAACCTAGATAGTCTAAGGGCCCGCTAGGTAACCTACATAGTCCTAGTGCCCCCTAGTTAACCTACATTTTCCAAGTGCCCGATAAGGAACCTACATAGTCCAAGTGCCCGTTAGTTAACCTAGATAGTCCAAGTGCCCGCTAGGTAACCTAGATAGTCCAACAACCCGGTACGTAACCTACATACTCCAAGTACCCGCTAGGTAACGTAGATAGTTCAAGTGCCAGCTGGGCAACCTAGATAGTCCAAGTGCCCGCTAGGTAACGTACAGAGTCTACGTTCCCGCTAGGTAACCTAAATATTCCAAATACCCGCTAGTTAACCTAGATAGTCCAAGTGCCCGCTAGATAACCTAGATAGTCTAAGTGCCTGCTAGTAAAGCTACATAATCCATGGGCCCGCTAGTTAACCTACATAGTGCAAGGGCCCGCTAGTTAACCTAAATCGTCCAAGGGCCCGCTAGTTAACCTACATACTCTAATTGCCCGATAGGGAACCTACATAATCCAATTGCCCACTAGGGAACCTACATAGACCAAGTGCCCGTTAGGTAACCTAGATAGTCCAAATGCCCGCTATGGAACCCACATAGTCCAAGTGCCCGCTAGGGAACTTACATAGTCCAAGGGCCCGCTAGGGAACCTACATAGTCCAAGTACCCGCTAGGTAACATAGATAGTTCAAGTGCCAGCTAGGTAACCTAGATAGTCCAAGTGCCCGCTAGGTAACCTACAAAGTCTAAGTTCCCGCTAGGTAATCTATATAGTCCAAATGACCGCTAGGGAGCCTACATAGTCCAAATGCTCCCTAGGTAACCTAGATAGTCTAAGGGCCCGCTAGGTATCCTACATAGTCCTAGTGCCCCCTAGTTAACCTACATTTTCCAAGTGCCCGATAGGGAACCTACATAGTCCAAGTGCCCGTTAGTTAACCTAGATAGTCCAAGTGCCCGCTAGGTAACCTAGATAGTCCAACAGCCCGGTACGTAACCTACATACTCCAAGTACCCGCTAGGTAACGTAGATAGTTCAAGTGCCAGCTAGGTAACCTAGATAGTCCAAGTGCCCGCTAGGTAACGTACAGAGTCTAAGTTCCCGCTAGGTAACCTAAATATTCCAAATGCCCGCTAGTTAACCTAGATAGTCCAAGTGCCCGCTAGATAACCTAGATAGTCCAAGTGCCTTCTAGTAAACCTATATAGTCCATGGGCCCGCTAGTTAACCTACATAGTGCAAGGGCCCCTAGTTAACGTAGATAGTCCAAGTGCCGTTAGTTAATCTACATAGTCCAAGGGCCCGCTAGTTAACCTACATAGTCCAAGTACCCGCTAGTTAACCTAGATCGTCCAAGTGCCCACTAGGTAACCTACATAGTCCAAGCGCCCGCTAGTTAACCTACATAGTCCAAGGGCCCGCTAGTTAACCTACATCGTCCCAAAGCTCCCTAGGTAACCTAGATAGTCCAAGTGCCCGCTAGTTAACCTACATAGTCCAAGTGCCCGCTAGGTAATCTAGACATTTCAAGTGACCACTAGTTTACCTACATAGTCCAAGTGCCCGTTCGTTAACCTACATAGTCCACGTGCCCGCTAGGTAACCAATATAGTCAAAATGCCCGCTAGGGTCCTAATAGTACATATGCCTGCTAGTTAACCTAGATAGTCCAAGTGCTCCCTAGTTAACCTAGATAGACCAAGTGCCCGCTAGGGAACCTATCTAGTCCAAGTACCCTCTTGGAAACGTACATAGTTCAAGTGCCCTCTAGGTAACGTAGATAGTCCAAGTGCCCACTAGTTACCCTACATAGTCCAGGTTCCCCTTAGGTAAGCTAGATAGTCCAAGGGCCCGCTAGGTCACCTACATAGTCCTAGTACCCCCTAGTTAACCTACATTCTCCAAGTGCCCGATAGGGAACCTACATAATCCAAGTGCCCGCTAGGTAACCTACATAGGCCAAATGCCCTCTAGTTAATCTACATAGTCCAAGTGCCCGATGGGTAACCTACATAATCCAAGTGCCCGCTAGGGAACTTACATAGTGCACGTGCCCCTTAGGTAACCTAGATAGTCCAAATGCCCGCCAGGAAACCCACATAGTCCAAGTGCCCGCTAGGGAACTTACATAGTCCAAGGGCCCGCTAGGGAATCTACACAGTCCAAGTGCCCGTTAGTTAACCTAGATAGTCCAAGTTCCCGCTAGGTAACCTAGATAGTCCAACAGCCCAGTACGTAAACTACATACTCCAAGTACACGCTAGGTAACGTAGATAGTCCTCGTGCCCTCTAGTTAACCTAGTTCGTCCAAGTGCCCGCTAAGAAACCTAGATAGTCCAAGTGCCCGTTACCTAACCTAGATAGTCCAATTGCCCGCTATGCAACATACATAGTCCAAGTGCCCGTTCGTTAACCTAGAAGTCCAAGTGCCCGCTAGGTAACCTAGATAGTCCAATTGCCCGTTCGGTAACCTAGATAGTCCAAGTGCCCTTTAGGGAACCTAGATAGTCCAAGGGCCCGCTAGTAAACTTACATAGTCCATGGGCCCGCTAGTTAACCTTCATAGTGCAAGTGTCCGCTACTTAACCTACATATTCCAAGTGCCCTCTAGTTAACCTACATAATCTAAGTGCCCGTTGGATAACCTAGATAGTCCAAGGGCCCGCTAGTTGACCTACATAGTCCAAGTGCCCGCTAGTTAACCTAGATAGGCCAAGTGAGTGCTATGTAACCTACATAGTGCAAGTGTCCGCTAGTTAACCTACATATTCCAAGTGCCCTCTAGTTAACATAGATAGTCCAAGTGCCCGCTAGGGAACGTACATCGTCCAAGTGCCCGCCAGGTAACCTAGACAGTGCAAGTGCCCGCTAGTTAACCTAGATAGTTCAAGTACCCGCTAGGTAACCTAGATCGTCCAAGGACCCCCTAGTTAGCCTACATAGTCCAAGTGCCCGCTAGGTAACCTACATAGTCCAAGGGCCCGCTAGTAAACCTACATACTCCATGGGCCCGCTAGTTAACCTTCATAGTGCAAGTGTCCGCTACTTAACCTACGTATTCCAAGTTCCCGCTAGTTAACCTACATAATCTAAGTGCCCGTTGGCTAACATAGATAGTCCAAGGGAGCGCTAGTTGACCTACATAGTCCATGCCAGCTAGGTAACCTAGATAGTACAAGTGCCCGCTAGGGAACCTAGATAGTCCAAGTGCCTGTTAGCTAACCTAGATAGTCCCAGTGGCAGCTAGGTAACCTACATAGTCCTAGTGCCCGTTCGTTAACCTAGATAATCCAAGTGCCCGCTAGTTAACCTACATAGTCCAAGTGCCCGATAGGGAACCTACATAATCCACGTGCCCGCTAGGTAACCTACATAGTCCAAGTGCCCGTTAGTTAACCTAGATAGTCAAATTGCCTGCTAGGTAACCTAGATAGTCCAAGTACCCGCTAGGTAACCCACATAGTCCAAGTGCCCGCTAGGTAACCTAAATAGTCCAAATGCCCGCTAGGGAAACTACATAGTCCAAGTGCCCGCTAGTTAACCTACATAATCCATGGGCCCGCTAGTTAACCTACATAGTGCAAGGGCCCGCTAGTTAACCTACATCGTCCAAGGGCCCGCGAGTTAACCTAGATAGTCCAAGTGCCCGCTAGTTAACCTACATAGTCCAAGTGCCCGCTAGGTAACCTAGACATTTCAAGTGACCACTAGGTTACCTACATAGTCCAAGTGCCCGTTAGTTAACCTACAAAGTCCAAGTGCCCGCTAGGTAACCAATATTGTCCAAATGCCCGCTAGGGACCCTAATATTCCAAATGCCCGCTAGTTAACCTAGATAGTCCAAGTGCTCGCTAGTTAACCTAGATAGTCCAAGTGCCCGCTAGTTAACCTAGATAGATCAAGTGCCCGCTAGGGAACCTATCTACTCCAAGTACCCGCTAGGAAACGTACATAGTCCAAGTGCCCGCTAGGTAAAGTAGATAGTCCAAGTGCCCGCTAGGGAATGTACATAGTCCAAGTTCCCGCTAGGTAACCTAGATAGTCCAAGTGCCCGCTAGTTAACCTACATATTCCAAGTGCCTGCTAGGTAACCTAGATTGTCTAAGTGCCCACTAGTTAACCTACATAGTCCAGGTTCCCCCTAGGTAACCTAGATAGTCCATGGGCCCGCTAGGTAACCTACATTGTCCTAGTGCCCCCTAGTTAACCTACATTCTCCAAGTGCCCGATGGGGAACCTACATAGAACAAGTGCCCGCTAGGTAACCTACATAGTCCAAATGCCCGCTAGTTAACCTACATAGTCCAAGTGCCCGATAGGGAACCTACATAATCCAATTGCCCGTTAGGGAACCTACATAGACCAAGTGCCCGTTAGTTAACCTAGATATTCCAAATGCCCGCTATGGAACCCACATATTCCAAGTGCCCGCTAGGGAACTTACATAGTCCAAGGGCCCGCTAGGGAACCTACATAGTCCAAGTGCCCGTTAGTTAACCTAGATAGTCCAAGTGCCCGCTAGGTAACCTAGATAGTCCAACAGCCCGGTAGGTAACCTACATACTCCAAGTACCCGCTAGGTAACGTAGATAGTTCAAGTGCCAGCTTGGTAATTTAGATAGTCCAAGTGCCCGCTAGGTAACCTACAAAGTCTAAGTTCCCGCTAGGTAATCTATATAGTCCAAATGCGCGCTAGGGGCCCTAATAGTCCATATGCCCGCTAGTTAACCTAGATAGTCCAAGTGCTCGCTAGTTAACCTAGATAGACCAATTGCCCACTAGGGAACCTATCTAGTCCAAGTACCCTCCAGGAAACGTACATAGTCCAAGTGTCCGCTAGGTAACGTAGATAGTCCAAGTGCCCGCTAGGGAACGTACATAGTCCAAGTGCCTGCTAGGTAACATAGATAGTCCAAGTGCCCACTAGTTAACCAAATAGTACAGGTTCCCCCTAGGTAACCTAGATAGTCCAAGGGCCCGCTAGGTAACCTACATAGTCCTAGTGCCCCCTAGTTAACCTACATTCTCCATGTGCCCGATAGGGAACCTACATAGTCCAAGTGCCCGCTAGGTAACCTACATAGTCCAAATGCCCTCTAGTTAATATACATAGTCCAAGTGCCCGATAGGGAACCTACATAATCCAAGTGCCCGCTAGGGAACGTACAGAGTCCAAGAGCCCGTTAGGTAACCTAGATAGTCCAAATGCCCGCCAGGAATCCCACATAGTCCAAGTGCCCCCTAGGGAACTTACATAGTCCAAGGGCCCGCTAGGGAATCTACACAGTCCAAGTGCCCGTTAGTTAACCTAGATAGTCCACGTCCCCGCTTGGTAACCTAGATAGTCCAACAGCCCGGTTGGTAACCTACATACTCTAAAAACCCGCTATAACGTAGATAGTTCAAGTGACAGCTAGGTAACCTAGATATTCCATGTGCCGCTAGGTAATCTACAAAGTCAAAGTGCCGTCTAGGTTATCTATATAGTCCAAATGCCAGCTGGGGAATCTACATAGGCTAAGGGCCCGCTAGTTAACGTAGATAGTCCAAGTGCCTCTAGTTAATCTACATAGCCCAATGGCCCACTAGTTAACCTACATAGTCCAATTATCCGCTAAGAAACCTAGATAGTCCAAGTGCACGCTAGTTTACCTAGATAGTCCAAGTGCACGCTAGTTAACCTAGATAGTCCAAGTGCCCTCTAGTTAACCTAGTTCGTCCAAGTGCCCGCTAAGAAACCTAGATAGTCCAAGTGCCCGTTACCTAACCTAGATAGTCCAATTGCCCGCTATGCAACATACATAGTCCAAGTGCCCGTTCGTTAACCTAGAAGTCCAAGGTAACCTAGATAGTCCAAGTGCCCGTTCGGTAACCTAGATAGTCCAAGTGCCCTTTAGGGAACCTTGATAGTCCAAGGGCCCGCTAGTAAACCTACATAGTCCATGGGCCCGCTAGTTAACCTTCATAGTGCAAGTGTCCGCTACTTAACCTACATATTCCAAGTGCCCTCTAGTTAACCTACATAATCTAAGTGCCCGTTGGCTAACCTAGGTAGTCCAAGGGCCCGCTAGTTGACCTACATAGTCCAAGTGCCCGCTAGTTAACCTAGATAGTCCAAGTGACTGCTAGGTAACCTACATAGTGCAAGTGTCCACTAGTTAACCTACATATTCCAAGTGCCCTCTAGTTAACATAGAAAGTCCAAGTGCCCGCTAGGGAACGTACATAGTTCAAGTGCCCGCCAGGTAACCTAGATAGTTCAAGTACCCGCTAGGTAACCTAGATCGTCCAAGGGCCCCCTAGTTAGCCTACATAATCCAAGTGCCCGCTAGGTAACCTAGATAGTCCAAGGGCCCGCTAGTAAACCTACATACTCCATGTGCCCGCTAGTTAACCTTCATAGTGCAAGTGTCCGCTACTTAACCTACATATTCCAAGTTCCCGCTAGTTAACCTACATAATCTAAGTGCCCGCTGGCTAACATAGATAGTCCAAGGGCCCGCTAGTTGACCTACATAGTCCAAGTGCCAGCTAGGTAACCTAGATAGTACAAGTGCCCGCTAGGGAACCTAGATAGTCCAAGTGCCTGTTAGCTAACCTAGATAGTCCCAGTGGCGGCTAGGTAACCTACATAGTCCTAGTGCCCGTTCGTTAACCGAGATAATCCAAGTGCCCGCTAGTTAACCTACATAGTCCAAGTGCCCGATAGGGAACCTACATAATCCAAGTGCCCGCTAGGCAACCTACATAGTCCAAGTGCCCGTTAGTTAACCTAGATAGTCAAATTGCCTGCTAGGAAACCTAGATAGTCCAAGTGCCCGCTAGGGAACCCACATAGTCCAAGTGCCCGCTAGGTAACATAAATAGTCCAAATGCCCGCTAGGGAAACTACATAGTCCAAGTGCCCGCTAGTTAACCTAGATAGTCCAAGTGCCTGCTAGTAAACCTACATAATCCATGGGCCCGCTAGTTAACCTACATAGTGCAAGGGCCCGCTAGTTAACCTACATTGTCTAAGGGCCCGCGAGTTAACCTAGATAGTCCAAGTGCCCGCTAGTTAACCTACATAGTCTAAGTGCCCGCTAGGTAACCTAGACAATTCAAGTGACCACTAGGTTACCTACATAGTCCAAGTGGCCGTTCGTTAACCTACATAGTCCAAGTGCCCGCTAGGTAACCAATATAGTCCAAATGCCCGCTAGGGGCCCTAATATTCCAAATGCCCGCTAGTTAACCTAGATAGTCCAAGTGCTCGCTAGTTAACCTAGATAGTCCAAGTGCCCGCTAGTTAACCTATATAGAACAAGTGCCCGCTGGGGAACCTATCTAGTCCAAGTACCCGCTAGGAAACGTACATAGTCCAAGTGCCCGCTAGGTAACGTAGATAGTCCAAGTGCCCGCTAGGGAACGTACATAGTCCAAGTGCCCGCTAGGTAACCTAGATAGTCCAAGTGCCGGCTAGTTAACCTACATATTCCAAGTGCCTGCTAGGTAACCTAGATAGTCCAAGTGCCCACTAGTTAACCTACATAGTCCAGGTTCCCCCTAGGTAACCTAGATAGTCCAAGGGCCCGCTAGGTAACCTACATTGTCCTAGTGCCCCCTAGTTAACCTACATTCTCCAAGTCCCCGATAGGGAACCTACATAGAACAAGTGCCCGCTAGGTAACCTACATAGTCCAAATGCCCGCTAGTTAACCTACATAGTGCAAGAGCCCCCTAGTTAACCTAGATCATGCAAGTGTCCGCTAGTTAACCTACATATTCCAAGTGCCAGTTAGCTAACCTAGGTAGTCCAAATGCCCGCTAGGTAACCTAGATAGTCCAACAGCCCGGTAGGTAACCTACATACTCTAAGAACCCGCTATAACGTAGATAGTTCAAGTGCCAGCTAGGTAACCTAGATAGTCCATGTGCCGCTAGGTAACCTACAAAGTCAAAGTGCCCGCCAGGTTATCTATATAGTCCAAATGCCAGCTAGGGAATCTACATAGTCCAAGGGCCCGCTAGTTAACGTAGATAGTCCAAGTGCCGCTAGTTAATCTACATAGTCCAAGGGCCCGCTAGTTTACCTACATAGTCCAAGTACCCGCTAAGAAACCTAGATAGTCCAAGTGCACGCTTGTTAACCTAGATAGTCCAAGTGCCCTCTAGTTAAACTAGATCGTCCAAGTGCCTGCTAAGAAACCTAGATAGTCCAAGTGCCCGTTTCCTAATCTAGATAGTCCAATTGCCCGCTATGCAACATACATAGTCCAAGTGCCCGTTCGTTAACCTAGAAGTCCAAGTGCCTGCTAGGTAACCTAGACTCTCCAAGTGCCCGCTAGGTTACCTACATAGTCCAAATGCCCGTTCGGTAACGTAGATAGTGCAAGTGCCCGGTAGTTAACCTACATAGTCCAAGTGCCCGCTAGGTAACCTAGATAGACCAGAGACCCACTAGTTAACCTACATAGTCCAAGTGCCCGGTAGTTAACTTACATAGTTCAAGTGTCCGTAGGGAAAATACAGAGTCCAAGTGCCCGCTAGGGAACCTACATAGTCCAAGTGCCCGCTAGTTAATCTACATAGTTCAAGGGCCCGCTAGTTAACCTACATAATCCAAGTACCCGCTAGTTAACGTAGATCGTCCAAGTGTCCGCTAATTAACCTACATAGTACAAGTGCCCGCTAGGGAACCTAGATAGTCTAAGTGCCCGCTCTGGAACCTACATAGTCCAAGTGACTGCTTGGGAACCTACGTAGTCCAAGTGCCCGCTCTGGAACATACATAGTACAAGTGCCCGCTAGGGAATCTACATAGTCCAAGGCCCGCTAGTTAACGTAGATAGTCCAAGTGCCGCTTGTTAATCTACATAGTCCAAGGGCCCGCTAGTTAAACTACATAGTCCAAGTACCTGCTAGTTGACCTACATCGTCCATGGGCCCGCGAGTTAACCTAGATAGTCCAAGTGCCCGCTAGTTAACCTACATAGTCTAAGTGCCCGCTAGGTAACCTAGACAGTTCAAGTGACCACTAGGTTACCTATATAGTCCAAGTGCCCGTTCGTTAACCTACATAGTCCAAGTGCCCGCTAGGTAAACAATATAGTCCAAATGCCCGCTAGGGGCCCTAATATTCCAAATGCCCGCTAGTTAACGTAGATAGTCCAAGTGCTCGCTAGTTAACCTAGATAGTCCAAGGGCCCGCTAGTTAACCTAGATAGACTAAGTGCCCGCCAGGGATCCTATCTAGTCCAAATACCCGCTAGAAAACGTACATAGTCCAAGTGCCCACTAGGTAACGTAGATAGTCCAAGTGCCCGCTAGTTAACCTACATATTCCAAGTGCCTGCTAGGTAACCTAGATAGTCCAAGTGCCCACTAGTTAACCTACATAGTGCAGGTTCCCCCTAGGTAACCTAGATAGTCCAAGGGCCCGCTAGGTAACCTACATTGTCCTAGTGCCCCCTAGTTAACCTACATTCTCCAACTGCTCGATTGGAACCTACATAGTCCAAGTGCCCGTTAGTTAACCTCTATAGTCCAAGTGCCTGCTTGGTAACCTAGATAGTCCAACAGCCCGCTAGGTAACCTACATACTCCAAGAACCCGCTAAGTAACATAGATAGTTCAAGTGCCAGCTTGGCAACCTAGTTAGTCCAAGTGCCCGCTAGGTAACCTACAGAGTCTAAGTGCCCGCTAGGGAACCTACATAGTCAAAGTGCCCGCTAGGGAACCTGCATTGTACTAGTGCCCGCTAATTAACCTAGATAGTCCAATTGCCCG
The DNA here is from genome assembly GCF_050624435.1 of Tenrec ecaudatus. NCBI lineage: Eukaryota > Metazoa > Chordata > Mammalia > Afrosoricida > Tenrecidae > Tenrec > Tenrec ecaudatus. The sequence continues at coordinate 31,046 of NW_027459535.1, read as the reverse complement.
CTACTTAACCTAGATAGTCCAAGTGCCCGCTAGCTAACCTTGATCATCCAAGTGCCCGCTAGTTAACCTACATAGTCCAAGTGCCTGATAGGGAAACTATATTGTCCAAGTGCCCGCAGAGGAACCTACATAATCCAAGTGCCCTTAGGGAACCTATATAGTCCAAGTGCCCGCTAGTTAACCTACATAGTCAAAGTGCCCGCTAGGGAACCTGCATTGTGCAAGTGCCCGCTTGTTAACCTAGATAGTCCAAGTGCCCGCTAGTTAACCAGATAGTCTAATTTCTCATTAGTTAACCTACATAGTCCAAGGTCAGCTAGTTAACCTAGATAGTCCAAGTGCCCGCTAGTTAACCTACATAGTCCCCGAACCTGCTAGTTAACCTAGATAGTCCAAGTACCCGCTAGTTAACCTACATAGTCCAAGGGCCCGCTAGTTAACCTAGATATTCCAAGTGCCCGCTAGTTAACCTAGATCGTCCAAGTGTACGCTAGTTAACCTACATAGTCCATGTTCCCGTTAGGTAACCTAGATAGTACAAGTGCCCGCAAGGTAACCTACATAGTCCAAGGGCCCGCTAGGTAACCTAGATATTCCAAGTTTCTGTTAGCTAACCTAGACAATCCAAGTGCCCTCTAAGTAACCTACATAGTCCAAGTGCCCTTTCGTTAACCTAGATAGTCCAAGTGCCCGCTAGGTAACCTACATAGTGCCGGTTCCCCCTAGGTAACCTAGATAGTCCAAGGGCCCGCTAGGTAACCTACATTGTCCTACTGCCCCCTAGTTAACCTACATTCTCCAAGTGCCCGATAGGGAACATACATAGTCCAAGTGCCAGGTAGGTAACCTACATAGTCCAAATACCCGCCAGTTAACCTACATAGTCCAAGTGCCCGTTAGGTAACCTAGATAGTCCAAATGCCCGCTAGGGAACCCACATAGTCCAAGTGCCCGCTAGGTAACCTAGATAGTTCAACAGTCCGGTAGGTAACCTACATACTCCAAGTACCCGCTAGGTAACGTAGGTAGTTCAAGTGAATGCTAGGTAACCTAGATAGTCCTAGTGCCCGCTAGGTAACCTACAAAGTCTAAGTGCCCGATAGGTAATCTATATAATCCAAATGACCGCTAGGGAGCCTACATAGTCCAAATGGCCGCTAGGTAACCTAGATAGTCTAAGGGCCCTCTAGGTAACCTACATAGTCCTAGTGCCCCCTAGTTAACCTACATTTTTCCAAGTGCCCGATAAGGAACCTACATAGTCCAAGTGCCCGCTAGGTACCCTACATAGTCCAAATGCCCTCTAGTTAACCTACATAGTCCAAGGGCCCGATAGGGAACCTACATAATCCAAGTGCCCGCTAGGGAACCTACATAGTCCAAGTGCCCGTTAAGTAACCTAGATAGTCCAAATGCTCGCCAGGAAACCCACATAGTCCAAGTGCCCGCTAGGGAACTTACATAGTCCAAGTGCCCGTTAGTTAACCTAGATAGTCCAAGTGCCCGCTTGGTAACCTAGATAGTCCAACAGCCCGCTAGGTAACCTACATACTCCAAGAACCCGCTAGGTAACATAGATAGTTCAAGTGCCAGCTTGGCAACCTAGATAGTCCAAGTGCCCGCTAGGTAACCTACAGAGTCTAAGTGCCCGCTAGGGAACCTACATAGTCAAAGTGCCCGCTAGGGAACCTGCATTGTACAAGTGCCCGCTAATTAACCTAGATAGTCCAATTGCCCACTACTTAACCTAGATAGTCCAAGTGCCCGCTAGTTAACCTTGATCATCCAAGTGCCCGCTAGTTAACCTACATAGTCCAAGTGCCTGCTAGGGATCCTACATTGTCCAAGTGCCCGCAGAGGAACCTACATAGTCCAAGTGCCCGTTAGGGAACCTAGATAGTCCAAGTGCCCTTAGGGAACCTATATAGTCCAAGTGCCCGCTAGGGAACCTACATAGTCAAAGTGCCCGCTAGGGAACCTGCATTGTGCAAGTGCCCGCTTGTTAACCTAGATAGTCCAAGTGCCCGCTAGTTAACCTAGATAGTCTAATTTCTCGATAGTTAACCTACATAGTCCAAGGTCAGCTAGTTAACCTAGATAGTCCAAGTGCCCGCTAGTTAACCTACATAGTCCCAGAACCTGCTAGTTAACCTAGATAGTCCAAGTGCCCGCTAGTTAACCTACATAGTCCAAGGGCCCGCTAGTTAACCTAGATATTCCAAGTGCCCGCTAGTTAACCTAGATCGTCCAAGTGTACGCTAGTTAACCTACATAGTCCATGTTCCCGTTAGGTAACCTAGATAGTACAAGTGCCCGCAAGGTAACCTACCTAGTCCAGGTGCCCGCTAGGTAACCTAGATATTCCAAGTTCCTGTTAGCTAACCTAGACAATCCAAGTGCCCTCTAGGTAACCTACATAGTCCAAGTGCCCTTTCGTTAACCTAGATAATCCAAGTGCCCGCTAGGTAACCTACATAGTCCAAGTTCCCGCTAGGTAACATAGATAGTCCAAGTGCCCATTACCTAACCTAGATAATCCAATTGCCCGCTATGCAACATATATAGTCCAAGTGCCCATTCGTTAACCTAGAAGTCGAAGTGCCCGCTAGGTAACCTACATAGTCCAAATGCCCGTTAGGTAACCTAGATAGTGCAAGTGCCCGCTAATTAACCTACATAGTCCAAGTGCCCGCTAGGTAACCTAGATAGTGCAAGTGCCCGCTAGGTAACCTACATAGTCCAAGTGCCCACTAGTTAACCTAGATAGTCCAAGGTCCCGCTAGTTAACCTAGATAGATCAAGTGCCCTCCAGGGATCCTATCTAGTCCAAGTACCCGCTAGAAAACGTACATAGTCCAAGTGCCCACTAGGTAACGTAGATAGTCCAAGTGCCCTCTACGGAACGTACATACTCCAAGTGCCCGCTAGGTAACCTAGATAGTCCAAGTGCCCGCTAGTTAACCTACATATTCCAAGTGCCTGCTAGGTAACCTAGATAGTCCAAGTGCCCACTAGTTAACCTACATAGTGCAGGTTCCCCCTAGGTAACCTAGATAGTCCAAGGGCCCACTAGGTAACCTACATTGTCCTAGTGCCCCCTAGTTAACCTACATTCTCCAAGTGCCCGATAGGGAACCTACATAGTCCAAGTGCCCGTTAGTTAACCTAGATAGTCCAAGTGCCCGCTAGGTAACCTAGATAGTCCAACAGCCCGGTAGGTAACCTACATACTCCAAGTACCCGCTAGGTAACGTAGATAGTTCAAGTGCCTGTTAGGTAACCTAGATAGTCCAAGTGCCCGCTAGGTAACCTACAGAGTCTAAGTTCCCGCTAGGTAATCTATATAGTCCAAATGACCGCTAGGGAGCCTACATAGTCCAAGTGCTAGCTAGGTAACCTAGATAGTCTAAGGGCCCGCTAGGTAACCTACATAGTCCTAGTGCCCCCTAGTTAACCTACATTCTCCAAGTGCCCGATAGGGAACCTACATAGTCCAAGTGCCCGTTAGTTAACCTAGATAGTCCAAGTGCCCGCTAGGTAACCTAGATAGTCCAACAGCCCGGTAGGTAACCTACATACTCCAAGTACCCGATAGGTAACGTAGATAGTTCAAGTGACTGCTAGGTAACCTAGATAGTCCAAGTGCCCGCTAGGTAACCTACAGAGTCTAAGTTCCCGCTAGGTAATCTATATAGTCCAAATGACCGCTAGGGAGCCTACATAGTCCAAGTGCTCGCTAGGTAACCTAGATAGTCTAAGGGCCCGCTAGGTAACCTACATAGTCCTAGTGCCCCCTAGTTAACCTACATTTTCCAAGTGCCCGAGAGGGAACCTACATAGTCCAAGTGCCCGTTAGGTAACCTAGATAGTCCAAATGCCCGCCAGGAAACCCACATAGTCCAAGTGCCTGCTAGGTAACGTACATAGTCCAAGTGCCCGCTAGGTAATGTAGATAGTCCAAGTGCCCGCTAGGTAACGTACATTTTCCAAGTGCCTGCTAGGTAACCTAGAGAGTCCAAGTGCCCACTAGTTAACCTACATAGTGCAGGTTCCCCCTAGGTAACCTAGATAGTCCAAGGGCCCGCTAGGTAACCTACATTGTCCTAGTGCCCCCTAGTTAACCTACATTCTCCAAGTGCCCGATAGGGAACCTATATAGTCCAAGTGCCTGCTAGGTAACCTACATAGTCCAAATGCCCGCCAGTTAACCTACATAGTCCAAGTGCACGATAGGGAAATTACATAATCCAAGTGCCCGCTAGGGAACCTACATAGTCCTAGTGGCCGTTAGGTAACCTAGATAGTCCAAATGCCCGCTAGGGAACCCACATAGTCCAAGTGCCCGCTAGGGAACTTATATAGTCCAAGGGTCCGCTAAGGAACCTATATAGTTCAAGTGCCCGTTAGTTAACCTAGATAGTCCAAGTGCCCGCTAGGTAACCTAGATAGTTCAACAGCCCGGTAGGTAACCTACATACTACAAGTACCCGCTAGGTAACGTAGATATTTCAAGTGCCTGCTAGGTAACCTAGATAGTCCTAGTGCCTGCTAGGTAACCTACAAAGTCTAAGTGCCCGCTAGCTAATCTATATAGTCCAAATGACCGCTAGGGAGCCTACATAGTCCAAATGCCCGCTAGGTAACCTAGATAGTCTAAGGGCCCTCTAGGTAAGCTACATAGTCCTAGTGCCCCCTAGTTAACCTACCTTTTCCAAGTGCCCGATAAGGAACCTACATAGTCCAAGTGCCCGCTAGGTACCCTACATAATCCAAATGCCCGCTAGTTAACCTACATAGTCCAAGTGCCCGATAGGGAACCTACATAATCCAAGTGCCCGCTAGGGAACCTACATAGTCCAAGTGCCCGTTAAGTAACCTAGATAGTCCAAATGCCCGCCAGGAAAACCACATAGTCCAAGTGCCCGCTAGGGAACTTACATAGTCCAAGGGCCTGAGAGGGAACCTACATAGTCCAAGTGCCCGTTAGTTAAACTAGATAGTCCAAGTGCCCGCTTGGTAACCTAGATAGTCCAACAGCCCGCTAGGTAACCTACATACTCCAAGAACCCGCTAGGTAACATATATAGTTCAAGTGCCAGCTAGGTAACCTAGACAGTCCAAGTGCCCGCTAGGTAACCTACAGAGTCTAAGTGCCCGATGGGTTATCTATATAGTCCAAATGCCCGCTGGGGAACCTACATAGTCCAAGTGCCCGCTAGGTAACCTAGATAATCCAAGTGCCCGCTAGTTAACCTAGATCGTCCAAGTGCCCACTAGTTTACCTACATAGTCAATGGGCCCGCTAGTTAACCTACATAGTGCAAGAGCCCGCTAGTTAACCTATATCGTGCAAGTGTCCGCTAGTTAACCTACATAGTCCAAGTGCCAGTTAGCTAACCTAGATAGTCCAAGGGCCTTCTAGTTACCCTACATAGTCCAAGTGCCCGCTCCGTAACCTACATAGTGCAAGTGTCCGCTAGTTAACCTACATAGTCCAAGTGCCCGCTAGTTAATCTAGATAGTCCAAGTGCCCGCTAGGTAACCTAGATAGAACAAGGGCCCGCTAGTTAACCTATATAGTCCAAGTGCCCGGTAGTTAACTTACATAGTTCAAGTGTCCGTAGGGAACATACAGAGTCCAAGTGCCCGCTAGGGAACCTACATTGTCCAAGTGCCCGCTAGTTAATCTACATAGTTCAAGGGCCCGCTAGTTAACCTACATAGTCCAAGTACCCGCTAGTTAACCTAGATCATCAAAGTGCCCACTAGGTAACCTACGTTGTCCAAGGGCCCGCTAGTTAACCTAGATAGTCCAAGTGCCCGCTAGTTAACCTACATAGTCCAAGTGCCCGCTAGGTAACCAATATAGTCCAAATGCCTGCTAGGGGTCCTAATAGGCCATATGCCCGCTAGTTAACCTAGATAGTCCAAGTGCTCGCTAGTTAACCTAGATAGACCAAGTGCCCGCTAGGGAACCTATCTAGTCCAAGTACCCGCTAGGAAACGTACATAGTCCAAGTGCCCGCTAGGTAACGTACATAGTCCAAGTGCCCGCTAGGTAACGTAGATAGTCCAAGTGCCCGCTAGGGAACGTACATTGTCCAAGTGCCTGCTAGGTAACCTAGATAGTCCAAGTGCCCACTAGTTAACCTACATAATACAGGTTCCCCCTAGGTGACCTAGATAGTCCAAGGGCCCGCTAGGTAACCTACATTGTCCTAGTGCCCCCTAGTTAACCTACATTCTCCAAGTGCCCGATAGGGAACCTACATAGTCCAAGTGCCCGTTAGGTAACCTAGATAGTCCAAATGCCCGCTAGGGAACCCACATAGTCCAAGTGCCCCCTAGGGAACTTATATAGTCCAAGAGCCCGCTAGGGAACCTACATAGTCCAAGTGCCCGTTAGTTAACCTGGATAGTCCAAGTGCCCGCTAGGTAACCTAGATAGTTCAACAGTCCGGTAGGTAACCTACATACTCCAAGTACCCGCTAGGTAACGTAGATAGTTCAAGTGAATGCTAGGTAAACTAGATAGTCCTAGTGCCCGCTAGGTAACCTACAAAGTCTAAGTGCCCGCTAGGTAATCTATATAATCCAAATGACCGCTAGGGAGCCTACATAGTCCAAATGGCCGCTAGGTAACCTAGATAGTCAAAGGGCCCTCTAGGTAACCTACATAGTCCTAGTGCCCCCTAGTTAACCTACATTTTTCCAAGTGCCCGATAAGGAACCTACATAGTCCAAGTGCCCGCTAGGTACCCTACATATTCCACATGCCCTCTAGTTAACCTACATAGTCCAAGTGCCCGCTAGGTAACCAATATAGTCCAAATGCCCGCTAGGGGCCCTAATAGGCCATATGCCCGCTAGTTAACCTAGATAGTCCAAGTGCTCGCTAGTTAACCTAGATAGACCAAGTGCCCGCTAGGGAACCTATCTAGTCCAAGTACCCGCTAGGAAACGTACATAGTCCAAGTGCCCGCTAGGTAACGTACATAGTCCAAGTGCCCGCTAGGTAACGTAGATAGTCCAAGTGCCCGCTAGGGAACGTACATAGTCCAAGTGCCTGCTAGGTAACCTAGATAGTCCAAGTGCCCACTCGTTAACCTACATAGTACAGGTTCCCCCTAGGTAACCTAGATAGTCCAAGGGCCCGCTAGGTAACCTACATTGTCCTAGTGCCCCCTAGTTAACCTACATTCTCCAAGTGCCCGATAGGGAACCTACATAGTCCAAGTGCCCGTTAGGTAACCTAGATAGTCCAAATGCCCGCTAGGGAACCCACATAGTCCAAGTGCCCCCTAGGGAACTTATATAGTCCAAGGGCCCGCTAGGGAACCTACATAGTCCAAGTGCCCGTTAGTTAACCTGGATAGTCCAAGTGCCCGCTAGGTAACCTAGATAGTTCAACAGTCCGGTAGGTAACCTACATACTCCAAGTACCCGCTAGGTAAAGTAGATAGTTCAAGTGAATGCTAGGTAACCTAGATAGTCCTAGTGCCCGCTAGGTAACCTACAAAGTCTAAGTGCCCGCTAGGTAATCTATATAATCCAAATGACCGCTAGGGAGCCTACATAGTCCAAATGGCCGCTAGGTAACCTAGATAGTCTAAGGGCCCTCTAGGTAACCTACATAGTCCTAGTGCCCCCTAGTTAACCTACATTTTTCCAAGTGCCCGATAAGGAACCTACATAGACCAAGTGCCCGCTAGGTACCCTACATAGTCCAAATGCCCTCTAGTTAACCTACATAGTCCAAGTGCCCGCTAGTTAACCTACATAGTCCAAGTGCCCGCTAGGTAACCAATATAGTCCAAATGCCCGCTAGGGGCCCTAATAGGCCATATGCCCGCTAGTTAACCTAGATAGTCCAAGTGCCCACTAGTTAACCTACATAGTACAGGTTCCCCCTAGGTAACCTAGATAGTCCAAGGGCCCGCTAGGTAACCTACATTGTCCTAGTGCCCCCTAGTTAACCTACATTCTCCAAGTGCCCGATAGGGAACCTACATAGTCCAAGTGCCCGTTAGGTAACCTAGATAGTCCAAATGCCCGCTAGGGAACCCACATAGTCCAAGTGCCCCCTAGGGAACTTATATAGTCCAAGGGCCCGCTAGGGAACCTACATAGTCCAAGTGCCCGTTAGTTAACCTGGATAGTCCAAGTGCCCGCTAGGTAACCTAGATAGTTCAACAGTCCGGTAGGTAACCTACATACTCCAAGTACCCGCTAGGTAAAGTAGATAGTTCAAGTGAATGCTAGGTAACCTAGATAGTCCTAGTGCCCGCTAGGTAACCTACAAAGTCTAAGTGCCCGCTAGGTAATCTATATAATCCAAATGACCGCTAGGGAGCCTACATAGTCCAAATGGCCGCTAGGTAACCTAGATAGTCTAAGGGCCCTCTAGGTAACCTACATAGTCCTAGTGCCCCCTAGTTAACCTACATTTTTCCAAGTGCCCGATAAGGAACCTACATAGACCAAGTGCCCGCTAGGTACCCTACATAGTCCAAATGCCCTCTAGTTAACCTACATAGTCCAAGTGCCCGCTAGTTAACCTACATAGTCCAAGTGCCCGCTAGGTAACCAATATAGTCCAAATGCCCGCTAGGGGCCCTAATAGGCCATATGCCCGCTAGTTAACCTAGATAGTCCAAGTGCTCGCTAGTTAACCTAGATAGACCAAGTGCCCGCTAGGGAACCTATCTAGTCCAAGTACCCGCTAGGAAACGTACATAGTCCAAGTGCCCGCTAGGTAACGTACATAGTCCAAGTGCCCGCTAGGTAACGTAGATAGTCCAAGTGCCCGCTAGGGAACGTACATAGTCCAAGTGCCTGCTAGGTAACCTAGATAGTCCAAGTGCCCACTAGTTAACCTACATAGTACAGGTTCCCCCTAGGTAACCTAGATAGTCCAAGGGCCCGCTAGGTAACCTACATTGTCCTAGTGCCCCCTAGTTAACCTACATTCTCCAAGTGCCCGATAGGGAACCTACATAGTCCAAGTGCCCGTTAGGTAACCTAGATAGTCCAAATGACCGCTAGGGAACCCACATAGTCCAAGTGCCCCCTAGGGAACTTATATAGTCCAAGGGCCCGCTAGGGAACCTACATAGTCCAAGTGTCCGTTAGTTAACCTGGATAGTCCAAGTGCCCGCTAGGTAACCTAGATAGTTCAACAGTCCGGTAGGTAACCTACATACTCCAAGTACCCGCTAGGTAACGTAGATAGTTCAAGTGAATGCTAGGTAACCTAGATAGTCCTAGTGCCCGCTAGGTAACCTACAAAGTCTAAGTGCCCGCTAGGTAATCTATATAATCCAAATGACCGCTAGGGAGCCTACATAGTCCAACATGACCGCTACGTAACCTAGATAGTCCAAATGCCCACCAGGAAACCCACATAGTCCAAGTGCCCATAGGAAACTTACATAGTCCAAGTGCCCGTTAGTTAACCTCGATAGTCCAAGTGCCCGCTTGGTAACCTAGATAGTCCAACAGCCCGTAGGTAACCTACATACTCCAAGAACCCGCTAGGTAACATAGATAGTTCAAGTGCCAGCTTGGCAACCTAGATAGTCCAAGTGCCCGCTAGATAACCTACAGAGTCTAAGTGCCCGCTAGGGAACCTACATAGTCAAAGTGCCCGCTAGGGAACCTGCATTGTACAAGTGCCCGCTAATTAACCTAGATAGTCCAATTGCCCGCTACTTAACCTAGATAGTCCAAGTGCCCGCTAGTTAACCTTGATCATCCAAGTGCCCGCAAGTTAACCTACATAGTCCAAGTGCCTGCTAGGGAACCTACATTGTCCAAGTGCCCGCAGAGGAACCTACATAGTCCAAGTGCCCATTAGGGAACCTAGATAGTCCAAGTGCCCTTAGGGAACCTATATAGTCCAAGTGCCCACTAGGGAACCTACATAGTCAAAGTGCCCGCTAGGGAACCTGCATTGTGCAAGTGCCCGCTTGTTAACCTAGATAGTCCAAGTGCCCGCTAGTTAACCTAGATAGTCTAATTTCTCGATAGTTAACCTACATAGTCCAAGGTCAGCTAGTTAACCTAGATAGTCCAAGTGCCCGCTAGTTAACCTACATAGTCCCAGAACCTGCTAGTTAACCTAGATAGTCCAAGTGCCCGCTAGTTAACCTACATAGTCCAAGGGCCCGCTAGTTAACCTAGATATTCCAAGTGCCCGCTATTTAACCTAGATCGTCCAAGTGTACGCTAGTTAACCTACATAGTCCATGTTCCCATTAGGTAACCTAGATAGTACAAGTGCCCGCAAGGTAACCTACATAGTCCAAGTGCCCGCTAGGTAACCTAGATATTCCAAGTTCCTGTTAGCTAACCTAGACAATCCAAGTGCCCTCTAGGTAACCTACATAGTCCAAGTGCCCTTTCGTTAACCTAGATAGTCCAAGTGCCCGCTAGGTAACCTACATAGTCCAAGTTCCCGCTAGGTAACATAGATAGTCCAAGTGCCCATTACCTAACCTAGATAATCCAATTGCCCGCTATGCAACATATATAGTCCAAGTGCCCATTCGTTAACCTAGAAGTCGAAGTGCCCGCTAGGAAACCTACATAGTCCAAATGCCCGTTCGGTAACCTACATAGTCCAAGTGCCCGCTAGGTAACCTAGATAGTGCAAGTGGCCACTAGGTAACCTACATAGTCCAAGTGCCCGCTAGTTAACCTAGATAGTCCAAGTGCCCGTTTGTTAACTTAGATAGTCCAAGTGCCCACTAGGTAACCTAGAGAGTCCAATTGCCTGCTAGGTAAGTTACATAGTCTAAATGCCCGTTCGTTAACCTACATAGTCCAAGGGCCCACTATTTAACCTAGATCGTCCAAGTGTCTTTGATTAACCTACATAGTCCAAGTGCCCGCAAGGTAACCTATAAAGTCCAAGTTCCAGCTATGTAACCTAGATAGTCCAATGGCCCGCTAGTTAACCTACATAGTCCAAGTGCCCGCTAGGTAAACTAGATAATCCTAGTGCCCGCTAAGGAACCTACATAGTCCAAGTGCACGCTAGTTAACCCAGATAGTCCAAGTGCCCGCTAGTTAACCTAGATAGTCCAAGTGCCCCTAGGTAACCTACATAGTGCAAGTGTCCCCTAGTTAACCTACATATTCCAAGTGCCCGCTAGTTAACATAGATAGTCCAAGTGCCTGCTAGGGAACATACATGGTCCAATTGCCCGCTAGGTAACCTAGATAGTGCAAGTGCACGGTAGTTAACCTACATAGTCCAAGTGCCCGCTAGTTAACCTTGATAGTCCAAGTGCCTTCTAGTTAACTTAAATAGTCCAAGTGCCCGCTAGGTAACCTACATAGTCCAAGTGCCCACTAGGTAACCTAAATTATCCAAATGCCCGCTAGGGAAACTACATAGTCCAAGTGCCCGCTAGTTAACCTAGATAGTCCAAGTGCCCGCTAGTAAACCTAGATAGTCCAAGGGCCCGCTAGTAAATCTAGAGAGTCCAAGTGCCCGCTAGTTAACCTACATAGTCCAAGGGCCCTCTAGTTAACCTAGATAGTCCAAGTGCCCGCTATGGGACGTACATAGTCCAAGTGCCCGCTAGGTAACCTAGATAGTCCAAGTGCCCGCTAGGTAACCAACATAGTCCAAGTGCCCACTAGGTAACCTAAATAATCCAAATGCCCGCTAGGGAAACTACATAGTCCAAGTGCCCGCTAGTTAACCTAGATAGTCCAAGTGCCCGCTAGGGAATCTACATAGTCCAAGGGCCCAGTAGTTAACGTAGATAGTCCAAGTGCCGCTAGTTAATCTACATAGTTCAAGGGCCCGCTAGTTAACCTACATATTCCAAGTGCCTGCTAGGTAACCTAGATAGTCCAAGGGCCCGCTAGTTAACCTACATAGTCCATGGGCTCACTTGTTAACTTTGATAGTCCAAGTGCCCGCTAGTTAACCTAGATTGTCCAAGTGCCCGCTAGTTAACCTAGATTGTCCAAGTGCCCGATAGGGATCCTTCATAATCCAAGTGCCTTCTAGGTAACCTAGATAGTCCAAGTGCTCGCTAGTTAACCTAGATAGTCCAATTGCCCACTAGGGGACGTACATAGTCCATGTGCCTGCTAGGAAACTTAGATAGTCCAAGTGCCCGCTATTTAACCTACATAGTCAAATTTCCCGCTAGTTAACCTAAGTAGTACCAATGTCTGATAGGGATCCTACATAGTCAAAGTGCCCGCTAGGTTACCTAGACAGTCCTAGTGCCCGCTAGTTAACCTACATAGTCCAAGTGCCCGATAGGGAACCTACATAATCCAAGTGCCCGATAGGGAACTTACATAATCCAAGTGCCCGCTAGGGAACCTACACAGTCCATGTGCCCGCTAGGCAACCTACATAGTCCAAGTGCCCGTTAGTTAACCTAGATAGTCAAAGTGCCTGCTAGTTAACCTAGATAGTCCAAGTGCCCGCTAGGTAACCTACATAGTCCAAGTTCCCGCTTGGTAAACTTAATAGTCCAAATGCCCGCTAGGGAAATTACATAGTCCAAGTGCCCGCTAGTTAACCTAGATACTCCAAGTGCCTGCTAGTAAACCTACATAATCCATGGGCCAGCTAGTTAACCTACATAGTGCAAGGGCCCGCTAGTTAACCTAGATCGTGCAAGTGTCCGCTAGTTAACCTACATAGTCCTCGTGTCCGCTAGGTAACCTAGATAGTCCAAGTGCCCGCTAGGGATCCTTCATAATCCAAGTGCCTGCTAGGTAACCTAGATAGTCCAAGTGCCCGATAGCTAACCTAGATAGTCCTAGTTCCCTTTAGTAAACCTAGATAGTCCAAGTGCCCGCTAGTTAACCTAGATAGTCCTAGTTCCCATTAGTTAACCTAGATCGTCCAAGTGCCCACTAGGGGACGTACAAAGTCCAAGTGGCCGCAAGTTAACCTACATAGTGCAAGGTCCACTAGTTAGCCTAGATAGTCCAAGTGCCCGCTAGTTAACCTACATAGTACAAGGGCCCGCTAGTTGACCTAGATAGTCCAAGTTCCCGCTAGTTAACCTAGATAGTCAAAGTGCCCGCTAGTTAACCTAAGTAGTACAAATGCCTGATAGGCATCCTACATAGTCCAAGTGCCCGCTAGTTAACCTACATAATCCAAGTCCCCGCTAGGTAACCTAGACAGTCCAAGTGACCATTATGTTACCTACATAGTCCAAGTGCCCGCTGGGTAACCTAGATAGTCCAAGTGCCCACTAGTTAACCTACATAGTCCAAGTGCCTGCTAGGTAAACTACATAGTCCACGTGCCCACTAGGTAACCTAGACAGCCCAATTGCCCGCTAGTTAACCTAGACAGTCCAAGTACCCGATAGGGAACCTACATAGTCCAAGTGCCCGCTGGGAACCTACATAGTCCAAGTGCTCGCTAGGGAACCTACATAGTCCAAGTGCCCGTTAGTTAACCTAGATAGTCAAAGTGCCTGCTAGGTAACCTAAATAATCCAAGTGCCTGCTAGGGAACCTACATAGTCCAAGTGCCCGCTAGGTAACCTAGATAGTCCAATTGCCCGTTAGCTAACCTACATAGTCGAAGTGTCCGCTAGTTACCCTACATAGTCCAAGTGCCCGTTCGTTAACCTAGATAGTCCAAGTGCCCGCTAGGTAACCTAAGTAGTACAAATGTCCGATAGGGATCCTACATAGTCCAAGTGCCCGCTGGTAATCTACATAGTCCAAGTGCCCGTTCGTTAACCTAGATAGGCCAAGTGCCCGCTAGGTAACCTAGACAGTCCAAGTGCCCGCTAGGTTACCTACATAGTCCAAGTGCACGTTCGTTAACCTAGATAGTCCAAGTGCCCGCTGGTAACCTACATAGTCCAAGGGCCCGCTAGGTAACCTTGATAGTCCAAGTGCCTTCTAGTTAACCTACATAGTCCAAGTGCCCGCTAGGTAACCTACATAGTCCAAGTGCCCACTAGGTAACCTAAATAATCCAAATGGCCGCTAGGGAAACTACATAGTCCAAGTGCCCGCTAGTTAACCTAGATAGTCCAAGTACCCGCTAATTAACCTATATAGTCCAAGTGCCTTCTAGTTAACCTACATAGTGCAAGGGCCCGCTAGTTAACCTAGATCGTGCAAGTGTCCGCTAGTTAACCTACATAGTCCACGTGTCCGCTAGGTAACCTAGATAGTCCAAGTGCCCGCTAGGGATCCTTCATAATCCAAGTGCCTGCTAGGTAACCTAGATAGTCCAAGTGCCCGATAGTTAACCTAGATAGTCCTAGTTCCCTTTAGTAAACCTAGATAGTCCAAGTGCTCGCTAGTTAACCTAGATAGTCCTAGTGCCCGTTAGTTAACCTAGATAGTCCAATTGCCCACTAGGGGACGTACATAGTCCATGTGCCTGCTAGGAAACTTAGATAGTCCAAGTGCCCGCTATTTAACCTACATTGTCAAATTTCCCGCTAGTTAACCTAAGTAGTACCAATGTCTGATAGGGATCCTACATAGTCAAAGTGCCCGCTAGGTTACCTAGACAGTCCTAGTGCCCGCTAGTTAACCTACATAGTCCAAGTGCCCGATAGGGAACCTACATAATCCAAGTGCCCGATAGGGAACTTACATAATCCAAGTGCCCGCTAGGGAACCTACACAGTCCATGTGCCCGCTAGGCAACCTACATAGTCCAAGTGCCCGTTAGTTAACCTAGATAGTCAAAGTGCCTGCTAGTTAACCTAGATAGTCCAAGTGCCCGCTAGGTAACCTACATAGTCCAAGTTCCCGCTTGGTAAACTTAATAGTCCAAATGCCCGCTAGGGAAATTACATAGTCCAAGTGCCCGCTAGTTAACCTAGATACTCCAAGTGCCTGCTAGTAAACCTACATAATCCATGGGCCAGCTAGTTAACCTACATAGTGCAAGGGCCCGCTAGTTAACCTAGATCGTGCAAGTGTCCGCTAGTTAACCTACATAGTCCTCGTGTCCGCTAGGTAACCTAGATAGTCCAAGTGCCCGCTAGGGATCCTTCATAATCCAAGTGCCTGCTAGGTAACCTAGATAGTCCAAGTGCCCGATAGCTAACCTAGATAGTCCTAGTTCCCTTTAGTAAACCTAGATAGTCCAAGTGCCCGCTAGTTAACCTAGATAGTCCTAGTTCCCATTAGTTAACCTAGATCGTCCAAGTGCCCACTAGGGGACGTACAAAGTCCAAGTGGCCGCAAGTTAACCTACATAGTGCAAGGTCCACTAGTTAGCCTAGATAGTCCAAGTGCCCGCTAGTTAACCTACATAGTACAAGGGCCCGCTAGTTGACCTAGATAGTCCAAGTTCCCGCTAGTTAACCTAGATAGTCAAAGTGCCCGCTAGTTAACCTAAGTAGTACAAATGCCTGATAGGCATCCTACATAGTCCAAGTGCCCGCTAGTTAACCTACATAATCCAAGTCCCCGCTAGGTAACCTAGACAGTCCAAGTGACCATTATGTTACCTACATAGTCCAAGTGCCCGCTGGGTAACCTAGATAGTCCAAGTGCCCGCTAGTTAACCTACATAGTCCAAGTGCCTGCTAGGTAAACTACATAGTCCACGTGCCCACTAGGTAACCTAGACAGCCCAATTGCCCGCTAGTTAACCTAGACAGTCCAAGTACCCGATAGGGAACCTACATAGTCCAAGTGCCC
The DNA here is from genome assembly GCF_050624435.1 of Tenrec ecaudatus. Taxonomy (NCBI): domain Eukaryota; kingdom Metazoa; phylum Chordata; class Mammalia; order Afrosoricida; family Tenrecidae; genus Tenrec; species Tenrec ecaudatus. Next base: position 15,377 of record NW_027459535.1, on the reverse strand, counting down.
GCTGGGAACCTACATAGTCCAAGTGCTCGCTAGGGAACCTACATAGTCCAAGTGCCCGTTAGTTAACCTAGATAGTCAAAGTGCCTGCTAGGTAACCTAAATAATCCAAGTGCCTGCTAGGGAACCTACATAGTCCAAGTGCCCGCTAGGTAACCTAGATAGTCCAATTGCCCGTTAGCTAACCTACATAGTCGAAGTGTCCGCTAGTTACCCTACATAGTCCAAGTGCCCGTTCGTTAACCTAGATAGTCCAAGTGCCCGCTAGGTAACCTAAGTAGTACAAATGTCCGATAGGGATCCTACATAGTCCAAGTGCCCGCTGGTAATCTACATAGTCCAAGTGCCCGTTCATTAACCTAGATAGGCCAAGTGCCCGCTAGGTAACCTAGACAGTCCAAGTGCCCGCTAGGTTACCTACATAGTCCAAGTGCACGTTCGTTAACCTAGATAGTCCAAGTGCCCGCTGGTAACCTACATAGTCCAAGGGCCCGCTAGGTAACCTTGATAGTCCAAGTGCCTTCTAGTTAACCTACATAGTCCAAGTGCCCGCTAGGTAACCTACATAGTCCAAGTGCCCACTAGGTAACCTAAATAATCCAAATGGCCGCTAGGGAAACTACATAGTCTAAGTGCCCGCTAGTTAACCTAGATAGTCCAAGTACCCGCTAATTAACCTATATAGTCCAAGTGCCTTCTAGTTAACCTACATAGTGCAAGGGCCCGCTAGTTAACCTAGATCGTGCAAGTGTCCGCTAGTTAACCTACATAGTCCACGTGTCCGCTAGGTAACCTAGATAGTCCAAGTGCCCGCTAGGGATCCTTCATAATCCAAGTGCCTGCTAGGTAACCTAGATAGTCCAAGTGCCCGATAGTTAACCTAGATAGTCCTAGTTCCCTTTAGTAAACCTAGATAGTCCAAGTGCCCGCTAGTTAACCTAGATAGTCCTAGTTCCCATTAGTTAACCTAGATAGTCCAAGTGCCCACTAGGGGACGTACAAAGTCCAAGTGGCCGCTAGTTAACCTACATAGTCCAAGGTCCACTAGTTAGCCTAGATAGTCCAAGTGCCCGCTAGGTTACCTACATAGTCCAAGTGCACGTTCGTTAACCTAGAAAATCCAAGTGCCCGCTGGTAACCTACATTGTCCAAGGGCCCGCTAGGTAACCTTGATAGTCCAAGTGCTTTCTAGTTAACCTACATAGTCCAAGTGCCCGCTAGGTAACCTACATAGTCCAAGTGCCCACTAGGTAACCTATATAATCCAAATGCCCGCTAGGGAAACTACATAGTCCAAGTGCCCGTTAGTTAACCTAGATAGTCCAAATGCCCACTAGGGGACGTACATAGTCCAAGTGCCCGCTAGGTAACCTAGATAGTCCAAGTGCGCGCTAGTTAACCTACATAGTCTAAGGGCCCGCTAGTTAACCTACATAGTACATGGGCCCGCTAGTTGACCTAGATAGACCAAGTGCCCGCTAGTTAACCTAGATCGTCCAAGTGCCCGCTAGTTAACCTAAGTAGTCCAAAATGTCCGATAGGGATCCTACATAGTCCATATGACCGCTAGGTACCCTGCATAGTCCAAGTGCCTGTTCGTTAACCTAGATAGTCAAAGTGCCCGCTAGGTAACCTAGACAGTCCAAGTGCCCGCTAGGTTACCTACATAGTCCAAGTGCCCGTTCATTAACCAAGATAGTCCAAGTGCCTGCTAGGTTACCTAGACAGTCCAAGTGCCCGCTAGTTAACCTACATAGTCCAAGTGCCCGATAGGGAACCTACATAGTCCAAGTGCCAGTTAGTTAACCTAGATAGTCCAAGTGCCCACTAGGGGACGTACATAGTCCAAGTGCCCGCTAGGTAACCTACATAGTCCAAGTTCCCGATGGTAACCTAAATAGTCCAAATGCCCGCTAGGGAAACTACATAGTCCAAGTGCCTGCTAGTTAACCTAGATAGTCCAAGTGCCTGTTAGTAAACCTACATAATCCATGGGCCCGCTAGTTAACCTACATAGTCCAAGTGCCCGCTAGGGAAGGTACATAGTCCATGTGGCCGCTAGGTAACCTAGAGAGTGCAAGTGCCCGCTAGTTAACCTACATAGTCCAAATGCCTGCTAGGTAACCTAGATAGTCCAAGGGTCTGCTAGTTAACCTACATAGTCCAAGTGCCCGCTAGGTAACCTACATAGTGCAAGTGTCCGCTAGTTAACCTACATAGTCAAAGTGCCCGCTAGTTAACCTAGATAGTCCAAGTGCCCGCTAGGTAACCTACATAGTACAAGTGTCCGCTAGTTAACCTAGATCGTCCAATTGTCCGCTAGTTAACCTACATAGTCCAATTGCCCGCTAGGTAACCTAGACAGTCCAATTGCCCGCTAGTTAACCTACATAGTCCAAGTGCCCGATAGGGAAGCTACATAATCCAAGGGCCCGCTAGGCAACCTACATAGTCCAAGTGCCCGCTAGGTAACCTAGATAGTCCAAGTGCGCGCTAGTTAACCTACATGGTCCAAGTGCCCGATAGGGAACCTACATAATCCAAGGGCCCGCTAGGCAACCTACATAGTCCAAGTGTCCGCTAGGTAACCTAGATAGTCCAAGTGCGCGCTAGTTAACCTACATAGTCCAAGTGCCCGTTCATTAACCTAGATAGTCCAAGTGCCTGCTAGGTTACCTAGACAGTCCAAGTGCCCGCTAGTTAACCTACATAGTCCAAGTGCCCGATAGGGAACCTACATAGTCCAAGTGCCCGCTAGGCAACCTACATATTCCAAGTGCTAATTAGTTAACCTAGATAGTCCAAGTGCCCACTAGGGGACGTACATTGTCCAAGTGCCCGCTAGGTAACCTACATAGTCCAAGTTCCCGATGGTAACCTAAATAGTCCAAATGCCCGCTAGGGAAACTACATAGTCCAAGTGCCTGCTAGTTAACCTAGATAGTCCAAGTGCCTGTTTGTAAACCTACATAATACATGGGCCCGCTAGTTAACCTACATAGTCCAAGTGCCCGCTAGGGAAGGTACATAGTCCATGTGCCCGCTAGGTAACCTAGAGAGTGCAAGTGCCCGCTAGTTAACCTACATAGTCCAAGTGCCTGCTAGGTAACCTAGATAGTCCAAGGGTCTGATAGTTAACCTACATAGTCCAAGTGCCCGCTAGGTAACCTACATAGTGCAAGTGTCCGCTCGTTAACCTACATAGTCAAACTGCCCGCTAGTTAACCTAGATAGTCCAAGTGCACGCTAGGTAACCTACATAGTACAAGTGTCCGCTAGTTAACCTAGATCGTCCAATTGTCCGCTAGTTAACCTACATAGTCAAATTTCCCGCTAGGTAACCTAAACAGTCCAATTGCCCGCTAGTTAACCTACATAGTCCAAGTGCCCGAAAGGGAACCTACATAATCCAAGGGCCCGCTAGGCAACCTACATAGTCCAAGTGCCCGTTAGTTAACCTAGATAGTCAAAGTGCCTGCTAGGTAACCTAGATAGTCCAAGTGAACGCTAGTTAACCTAGATAGTCCAAGTGCCCGCTAGTTAACCTAGATATTCCAAGTGCCCGCTAGTTAACCTAGATAGTCCAAGTGCCCGCTAGGTAACCTACATATTACAAGTGTCCGCTAGTTAACCTAGATCGTCCAATTGTCCGCTAGTTAACCTACATAGTCCAATTGCCCGCTAGGTAACCTAGACAGTCCAAGTGCCCGCTAGTTAACCTACATAGTCCAAGTGCCCGATAGGGAACCTACATAATCCAAGGGCCCGCTAGGCAACCTACATTGTCCAAGTGCCCGTTAGTTAACCTACATAGTCAAAGTGCCTGCTAGGTAACCTAGATCGTCCAAGGGCCCCATAGTTAGCCTACATAGTCCAAGTGCCCGCTAGGTAACCTAGATAGTCCAAGTGCCCGTTCGGTAACCTGATAGTCCAAGTGCCCTTTAGGGAACCTAGATAGTCCAAGGGCCCGCTAGAAAACCTACATAGTCCATGGGCCCGCTAGTTAACCTACATAGTGCAAGTGTCCGCTAGTTAACCTACATATTCCAAGTGCCCCCTAGTTAACCTACATAATCTAAGTTCACGTTAGATAACCTATATAGTCCAAGTGCCCGCTAGTTATCCTAGATAGTCCAAGTGCTCACTAGTTAACCTAGATAGTCCAAGTGCTCGCTAGTTAACCTAGATAGACCAAGTGCCCGCTAGGGAACCTACCTAGTCCAAGTGCCCGATAGGGAACCTACATAGTCCAAGTGCCCGCTAGTTAACATAGATAGTCCAAGTACCCGCTAGGAAACGTACATAGTCCAAGTGCCCGCTAGTTAACGTACATAGTCCAAGTGCCCGCTAGGTAACGTAGATAGTCCAAGTGCCCGCTAGGGACCGTACATAGTCCCAGTGCCCGCTAGGTAACCTAGATAGTCCAAGTGCCCGCTATTTAACCTACATAATCCAAGTGACTGCTAGGTAACCTAGATAGTCCAAGTGCCCAGTAGTTAACCTACATAGTCAAAGTTCCCCCTAGGTAACCTAGATCGTCCAAGTGTCCGCTAGTTAACCTACATAGTCAATGGGCCCGCTAGTTAACCTACATAATGCAAGAGCCCGCTAGCTAACCTAGATAATCCAAGAGCCCGCTAGTTAACCTATATCGTCCAAGTGCCCGCTAGTTAACCTAGATCGTCCAAGTGCCCGCTAGTTAACCTACATAGTCAATGGGCCCGCTAGTTAACCTACATAGTGCAAGAGCCCGCTAGTTAACCTAGATCGTACAAGTGTCCGCTAGTTAACCTACACAGTCCACGTGCCAGTTAGCTAACCTAGATATTCCAAGGGCCCGCTAGTTGACCTACATAGTCCAAGTGCCCGCTAGGGAACCTTCATAGTCCAAGTGCCACCTAGTTAACCTAGGTAGTCCAAGTGCCCGCTAGTTAACCTAGATAGTCCTATTGCCCGTTACTTAACCTAGATAGTCCAAGTGCCCACTAGGGGATGTACTTAGTCCATGAGCCCGTTAGCTAATCTAGATTGTCCAAGTGCCCGCTAGTTAACAATGATCATCCAAGTGCCCGCTAGTTAACCTAGATAGCCCAAGTGCCCTCTAGTTAACCTATATCGTCCAAGTGCCCGCTAGTTAACCTACATAGTCCAAGGGCCCGCTAGTTAACCTACATAGTCCAAGGTCCGCTAGTTAACCTAGATAGTCCAAGTGCTCGCTAGTTAACCTACATAGTACAAGGGCCCACTAGTTGACCTAGATAGTCCATGTGCCCGCTAGTTAACCTAGATAGTCCAAGTGCCCGCTAGGTAACCTAAGTAGTCCAAATGTCCGATAGGGATCCTACATAGTCCAGGGCCCGCTAGGTAACCCAGATCGTCCTAATGCTCGTTAGTTAACCTAGATAATCCATGTGCCCTCTAGGTAACCTAGACTGTCCAAGTGCCTGCTAGGTTACCTACATAGTCCAAGTGCCCGTTCGTTAACCTAGATAGTCCAAGTGCCCGTTACCTAACCTAGATAGTCCTTGTGCCCGCTAGGCAACCTACATAGCCCAAGAGCCCGTTCGTTAACCTAGAAGTCCAAGTGCCCGCAATGTAACCTAGACAGTCCACGTGCCCGCTAGGTTACCTGCATATTCCAAGTGCCCGTTCGTTAACCTTAGATAGTCCAAGTGCCCACTAGGTAACCTACATAGTCCAAGTGCCCGCTAGGTAACCTATATAGCCCAAGTGCCCGCTAGGTAACCCAGATAGTCCAAGGGCCCGCTAGTTAACCTACATAGTCCAAGGGCTCACTTGTTCACTTTGATAGTTCAAGTGCCCGCTAGTTAACCTAGATCGTCCAAGTGCCCACTAGTTAACCTAGATTGTCCAAGTGCCCGCTAGTTAACCTACATAGTCCAAGGGCCCACTAGTTAACCTAGATAGTCCAAGTGTCCTCTAGTTAACCTACATAGTCCAAGTGCCCGCTAGTTAACCTATATACCAAGTGCCCGTTTCGTAACCTAGATATTCCAAGGGCACGCTAGTTAACCTATATCTTCCAAGTGCCCGCTAGGCAACCTAGATAGTCCAAGTGCTCGCTAAGGAACCTACATAGTCCAAGTGCACGCTAGTTAACCTAGATAGTCCAATTGCCCGCTAGTTAACCTAGATAGTCCAAGTGCCTGCTAGGTAACCTACAGAGTGCAAGTGTCCGCTAGTTAACCTACATATTCCAAGTGCCCGCTAGGTAACCTAGATACTGCAAGTGCCCGCTAGTTAACCTAGATAGTTCAAGTACCCGCTAGGTAACCTAGATCGTCCAAAGGCCCCCTAGTTAGCCTACATAGTAAGTGCCCGGTAGTTAATCTAGATAGTCCAAGTGCCGCTAGTTAATCTACATAGTTCAAGGGCCCGCTAGTTAACCTACATAGTCCAAGTACCCGCTAAGAAACCTAGATAATCCAAGTGCACGCTAGTTAACCTAGAGAGTCCAAGTGCCCTCTAGTTAACCTAGATCTTCCCAGTGCCCGCTAAGAAACCTAGATAGTCCAAGTGCCCGTTACCTAACCTAGATAGTCCAATTGCCCGCTATGCAACATACATAGTCCAAGTGCCCGTTCGTTAACCTAGAAGTCCACGTGCCCGCTAGGTAACCTAGACTCTCCAAGTGCCCGCTAGGTTACCTACATAGTCCAAATGCCCGTTCGGTAACCTAGATAGTGCAAGGGCCCGCTAGTTAACCTACATAGTCAAAGTGCCCGGTAGTTAACTTACATAGTTCAAGTGTCCTTAGGGAACATACATAGTCCAAGTGCCCGCTAGGGAACATACAGAGTCCAAGTGCCCGCTAAGGAATCTGCATAGTCCAAGGGCCCGCTAGTTAATGTAGGTAGTCCAAGTGCCGCTAGTTAATCTACATAGTTCAAGGGCCCACTAGTTAACCTACATAGTCCAAGTACCCGCTAGTTAACCTAGATCGTCCAAGTGTCCACTAATTACCCTACATAGTACAAGTGACCACTAGGGAACCTAGATAGTCCAAGTGCCCGCTCTGGAACCTACATAGTCCAAGTGCCTGCTAGGGAACCTACATAGTCCAAGTGCCCGCTCTGGAACATACCTAGTCCAAGTGCCCGCTAGGGAATCTACATAGTCCAAGGGCCCACTAGTTAATTTAGATAGTCCAAGTGCCGGTAGTTAACCTACATAGTCCAAGTACCCGCTTGTTAACCTAGATTGTCCAAGTGGCCGCTAGGTAACCTACATAGTCCAAGGACCCGCTAGTTAACCTACATAATCCTAGGGCCCGCTAGTTAACCTACATCGTCCAAGGGCCCGCTAGTTAACCTAGATAGTCCAAGTGCACGATAGTTAACCTACATAATCCAAGTGCCCGCTAGGTAACCTAGACAGTTCAAGTGACCACTAGGTTACCTACATAGACCAAGTGCCCGTTCGTTAACCTACATAGTCCAAGTGCCCGCTAGGTAACCAATATAGTCCAAATGCCCGCTAAGGGCCCTAATTGTCCAAATGCCCGCTAGTAACCTAGATAGTCCAAGTGCTCGCTAGTTAACCTAGATAGTCCAAGTGCCCGCTAGTTAACCTAGATAGACCAAGTGCCCCCTAGGGAACCTACATAGTCCAAGTGCCCGTTAGGTAACCTAGATAGTCCAAATGCCCGCTAGGGAACCCACATAGTCCAAGTGCCCGCTACGGAACTTACATAGTCCAAGGGCCCGCTAGGGAACATACATAGTCCAAGGGCCCGTTAGTTAACCTAGATAGTCCCAGTGCCCGCTAGGTAACCTAGATAGTTCAACAGTCCGGTAGGTAACCTACATACTCCAAGTACCCGCTAGGTAACGTAGATAGCTCAAGTGAATGCTAGGTAACCTAGATAGTCCTAGTGCCTGCTAGGTAACCTACAAAGTCTAAGTGCCCGCTAGGTAATCTATATAATCCAAATGACCGCTAGGGAGCCTACATAGTCCAAATGACCGCTAGGTAACCTAGATAGTCTAAGGGCCCTCTAGGTAACCTACATAGTCCTAGTGCCCCCTAGTTAACCTACATTTTTCCAAGTGCCCGATAAGGAACCTACATAGTCCAAGTGCCCGCTAGGTACCCTAAGTAGTCCAAATGCCCTCTAGTTAACCTACATAGTCCAAGTGCCCGATAGGGAACCTAAATAATCCAAGTGCCCGCTAGGGAACCTACATAGTCCAAGTGCCCGTTAAGTAACCTAGATAGTCCAAATGCCCACCAGGAAACCCACATAGTCCAAGTGCCCATAGGGAACTTACATAGTCCAAGTGCCCGTTAGTTAACCTCGATAGCCCAAGTGCCCGCTTGGTAACCTAGATAGTCCAACAGCCCGTAGGTAACCTACATACTCCAAGAACCCGCTAGGTAACATAGATAGTTCAAGTGCAAGCTTGGCAACCTAGATAGTCCAAGTGCCCGCTAGGTAACCTACAGAGTCTAAGTGCCCGCTAGGGAACCTACATAGTCAAAGTGCCCGCTAGGGAACCTGCATTGTACAAGTGCCCACTAATTAACCTAGATAGTCCAATTGCCCGCTACTTAACCTAGATAGTCCAAGTGCCCGCTAGTTAACCTTGATCATCCAAGTGCCCGCAAGTTAACCTACATAGTCCAAGTGCCTGCTAGGGAACCTACATTGTCCAAGTGCCCGCAGAGGAACCTACATAGTCCAAGTGCCCGTTAGGGAACCTAGATAGTCCAAGTGCCCTTAGGGAACCCATATAGTCCAAGTGCCCGCTAGGGAACCTACATAGTCAAAGTGCCCGCTAGGGAACCTGCATTGTGCAAGTGCCCGCTTGTTAACCTAGATAGTCCAAGTGCCCGCTAGTTAACCTAGATAGTCTAATTTCTCGATAGTTAACCTACATAGTCCAAGGTCAGCTAGTTAACCTAGATAGTCCAAGTGCCCGCTAGTTAACCTACATAGTCCCAGAACCTGCTAGTTAACCTAGATAGTCCAAGTGCCCGCTAGTTAACCTACATAGTCCAAGGGCCCGCTAGTTAACCTAGATATTCCAAGTGCCCGCTAGTTAACCTAGATCGTCCAAGAGCCCGCTAGGTAACCTACATATTACAAGTGTCCGCTAGTTAACCTAGATCGTCCAATTGTCCGCTAGTTAACCTACATAGTCCAATTGCCCGCTAGGTAACCTAGACAGTCCAAGTGCCCGCTAGTTAAACTACATAGTCCAAGTGCCCGATAGGGAACCTACATAATCCAAGGGCCCGCTAGGCAACCTACATAGTCCAAGTGCCCGTTAGTTAACCTAGATAGTCAAAGTGCCTGCTAGGTAACCTAGATCGTCCAAGGGCCCCATAGTTAGCCTACATAGTCCAAGTGCCCGCTAGGTAACCTAGATAGTCCAAGTGCCCGTTCGGTAACCTGATAGTCCAAGTGCCCTTTAGGGAACCTAGATAGTCCAAGGGCCCGCTAGTTAACCTACATAGTGCAAGTGTCCGCTAGTTAACCTACATATTCCAAGTGCCCCCTAGTTAACCTACATAATCTAAGTTCACGTTAGATAACCTATATAGTCCAAGTGCCCGCTAGTTATCCTAGATAGTCCAAGTGCTCACTAGTTAACCTAGATAGTCCAAGTGCTCGCTAGTTAACCTAGATAGACCAAGTGCCCGCTAGGGAACCTACCTAGTCCAAGTGCCCGATAGGGAACCTACATAGTCCAAGTGCCCGCTAGTTAACATAGATAGTCCAAGTACCCGCTAGGAAACGTACATAGTCCAAGTGCCCGCTAGTTAACGTACATAGTCCAAGTGCCCGCTAGGTAACGTAGATAGTCCAAGTGCCCGCTAGGGAACGTACATAGTCCCAGTGCCCGCTAGGTAACCTAGATAGTCCAAGTGCCCGCTATTTAACCTACATAATCCAAGTGACTGCTAGGTAACCTAGATAGTCCAAGTGCCCAGTAGTTAACCTACATAGTCAAAGTTCCGCCTAGGTAACCTAGATCGTCCAAGTGTCCGCTAGTTAACCTACATAGTCAATGGGCCCGCTAGTTAACCTACATAATGCAAGAGCCCGCTAGCTAACCTAGATAATCCAAGAGCCCGCTAGTTAACCTATATCGTCCAAGTGCCCGCTAGTTAACCTAGATCGTCCAAGTGCCCGCTAGTTAACCTACATAGTCAATGGGCCCGCTAGTTAACCTACATAGTGCAAGAGCCCGCTAGTTAACCTAGATCGTACAAGTGTCCGCTAGTTAACCTACACAGTCCACGTGCCAGTTAGCTAACCTAGATAGTCCAAGGGCCCGCTAGTTGACCTACATAGTCCAAGTGCCCGCTAGGGAACCTTCATAGTCCAAGTGCCACCTAGTTAACCTAGGTAGTCCAAGTGCCCGCTAGTTAACCTAGATAGTCCTATTGCCCGTTACTTAACCTAGATAGTCCAAGTGCCCACTAGGGGATGTACTTAGTCCATGAGCCCGTTAGCTAATCTAGATAGTCCAAGTGCCCGCTAGTTAACAATGATCATCCAAGTGCCCGCTAGTTAACCTAGATAGCCCAAGTGCCCTCTAGTTAACCTATATCGTCCAAGTGCCCGCTAGTTAACCTACATAGTCCAAGGGCCCGCTAGTTAACCTACATAGTCCAAGGTCCGCTAGTTAACCTAGATAGTCCAAGTGCTCGCTAGTTAACCTACATAGTACAAGGGCCCACTAGTTGACCTAGATAGTCCATGTGCCCGCTAGTTAACCTAGATAGTCCAAGTGCCCGCTAGGTAACCTAAGTAGTCCAAATGTCCGATAGGGATCCTACATAGTCCAGGGCCCGCTAGGTAACCCAGATCGTCCTAATGCTCGTTAGTTAACCTAGATAATCCATGTGCCCTCTAGGTAACCTAGACTGTCCAAGTGCCTGCTAGGTTACCTACATAGTCCAAGTGCCCGTTCGTTAACCTAGATAGTCCAAGTGCCCGTTACCTAACCTAGATAGTCCTTGTGCCCGCTAGGCAACCTACATAGCCCAAGAGCCCGTTCGTTAACCTAGAAGTCCAAGTGCCCGCTAGGTAACCTAGACAGTCCACGTGCCCGCTAGGTTACCTGCATATTCCAAGTGCCCGTTCGTTAACCTTAGATAGTCCAAGTGCCCACTAGGTAACCTACATAGTCCAAGTGCCCGCTAGGTAACCTATATAGCCCAAGTGCCCGCTAGGTAACCCAGATAGTCCAAGGGCCCGCTAGTTAACCTACATAGTCCAAGGGCTCACTTGTTCACTTTGATAGTTCAAGTGCCCGCTAGTTAACCTAGATCGTCCAAGTGCCCACTAGTTAACCTAGATTGTCCAAGTGCCCGCTAGTTAACCTACATAGTCCAAGGGCCCACTAGTTAACCTAGATAGTCCAAGTGTCCTCTAGTTAACCTACATAGTCCAAGTGCCCGCTAGTTAACCTATATACCAAGTGCCCGTTTCGTAACCTAGATATTCCAAGGGCACGCTAGTTAACCTATATCTTCCAAGTGCCCGCTAGGCAACCTAGATAGTCCAAGTGCTCGCTAAGGAACCTACATAGTCCAAGTGCACGCTAGTTAACCTAGATAGTCCAATTGCCCGCTAGTTAACCTAGATAGTCCAAGTGCCTGCTAGGTAACCTACAGAGTGCAAGTGTCCGCTAGTTAACCTACATATTCCAAGTGCCCGCTAGGTAACCTAGATACTGCAAGTGCCCGCTAGTTAACCTAGATAGTTCAAGTACCCGCTAGGTAACCTAGATCGTCCAAGGGCCCCCTAGTTAGCCTACATAGTAAGTGCCCGGTAGTTAATCTAGATAGTCCAAGTGCCGCTAGTTAATCTACATAGTTCAAGGGCCCGCTAGTTAACCTACATAGTCCAAGTACCCGCTAAGAAACCTAGATAGTCCAAGTGCACGCTAGTTAACCTAGAGAGTCCAAGTGCCCTCTAGTTAACCTAGATCTTCCAAGTGCCCGCTAAGAAACCTAGATAGTCCAAGTGCCCGTTACCTAACCTAGATAGTCCAATTGCCCGCTATGCAACATACATAGTCCAAGTGCCCGTTCGTTAACCTAGAAGTCCACGTGCCCGCTAGGTAACCTAGACTCTCCAAGTGCCCGCTAGGTTACCTACATAGTCCAAATGCCCGTTCGGTAACCTAGATAGTGCAAGGGCCCGCTAGTTAACCTACATAGTCAAAGTGCCCGGTAGTAAACTTACATAGTTCAAGTGTCCGTAGGGAACATACATAGTCCAAGTGCCCGCTAGGGAACATACAGAGTCCAAGTGCCCGCTAAGGAATCTGCATAGTCCAAGGGCCCGCTAGTTAATGTAGGTAGTCCAAGTGCCGCTAGTTAATCTACATAGTTCAAGGGCCCACTAGTTAACCTACATAGTCCAAGTACCCGCTAGTTAACCTAGATCGTCCAAGTGTCCGCTAATTACCCTACATAGTACAAGTGACCACTAGGGAACCTAGATAGTCCAAGTGCCCGCTCTGGAACCTACATAGTCCAAGTGCCTGCTAGGGAACCTACATAGTCCAAGTGCCCGCTCTGGAACATACCTAGTCCAAGTGCCCGCTAGGGAATCTACATAGTCCAAGGGCCCACTAGTTAATTTAGATAGTCCAAGTGCCGCTAGTTAACCTACATAGTCCAAGTACCCGCTTGTTAACCTAGATTGTCCAAGTGGCCGCTAGGTAACCTACATAGTCCAAGGACCCGCTAGTTAACCTACATAATCCTAGGGCCCGCTAGTTAACCTACATCGTCCAAGGGCCCGCTAGTTAACCTAGATAGTCCAAGTGCACGATAGTTAACCTACATAGTCCAAGTGCCCGCTAGGTAACCTAGACAGTTCAAGTGACCACTAGGTTACCTACATAGACCAAGTGCCCGTTCGTTAACCTACATAGTCCAAGTGCCCGCTAGGTAACCAATATAGTCCAAATGCCCGCTAAGGGCCCTAATTGTCCAAATGCCCGCTAGTAACCTAGATAGTCCAAGTGCTCGCTAGTTAACCTAGATAGTCCAAGTGCCCGCTAGTTAACCTAGATAGACCAAGTGCCCCCTAGGGAACCTACATAGTCCAAGTGCCCGTTAGGTAACCTAGATAGTCCAAATGCCCGCTAGGGAACCCACATAGTCCAAGTGCCCGCTAGGGAACTTACATAGTCCAAGGGCCCGCTAGGGAACATACATAGTCCAAGGGCCCGTTAGTTAACCTAGATAGTCCCAGTGCCCGCTAGGTAACCTAGATAGTTCAACAGTCCGGTAGGTAACCTACATACTCCAAGTACCCGCTAGGTAACGTAGATAGCTCAAGTGAATGCTAGGTAACCTAGATAGTCCTAGTGCCTGCTAGGTAACCTACAAAGTCTAAGTGCCCGCTAGGTAATCTATATAATCCAAATGACCGCTAGGGAGCCTACATAGTCCAAATGACCGCTAGGTAACCTAGATAGTCCAAGTGCCCCCTAGGGAACTTATATAGTCCAAGGGCCCGCTAGGGAACCTACATAATCCAAGTGCCCGCTAGGGAACCTACATAGTCCAAGTGCCCATTAAGTAACCTAGATAGTCCAAATGCCCGCCAGGAAAACCACATAGTCCAAGTGCCCGCTAGGGAACTTACATAGTCCAAGGGCCTGAGAGGGATCCTACATAGTCAAAGTGCCCGTTAGTTAACCTAGATAGTCCAAGTGCCCGCTTGGTAACCTAGATAGTCCAACAGCCCCCTAGGTAACCTACATACTCCAAGAACCCGCTAGGTAACATATATAGTTCAAGTTCCAGCTAGGTAACCTAGACAGTCCAAGTGCCCGCTAGGTAACCTACAGAGTCTAAGTGCCCGCTGGGTTATCTATATAGTCCAAATGCCCGCTGGGGAACCTACATAGTCCAAGTGCCCGCTAGGTAACCTAGATAATCCAAGTGCCCGCTAGTTAACCTAGATCGTCCAAGTGACCACTAGTTTACCTACATAGTCAATGGGCCCGCTAGTTAACCTACATAGTGCAAGAGCCCGCTAGTTAACCTAGATCGTGCAAGTGTCCGCTAGTTAACCTACATAGTCCAAGTGCCAGTTAGCTAACCTAGATAGTCCAAGGGCCTTCTAGTTACCCTACATAGTCCAAGTGCCCGCTACGTAACCTACATAGTGCAAGTGTCCGCTAGTTAACCTACATAGTCCAAGTGCCCGCTAGTTAATCTAGATAGTCCAAGTGCCCGCTAGGTAACCTAGATAGACCAAGGGCCCGCTAGTTAACCTACATAGTCCAAGTGCCCGGTAGTTAACTTACATAGTTCAAGTGTCCGTAGGGAACATTCATAGTCCAAGTGCCGCCTAGGGAACCTACATAGTCCAAGTGCCCGCTAGGGATCCTACGTAGTCCAAGTGCCCGCTAGGGAATCTACATAGTCCAAGGGCCCGCTAGTTATCGTAGATAGTCCAAGTGCTGCTAGTTAATCTACATAGTCCAAGGGCCCGCTAGTTAACCTACATAGTCCAAGTGCCCGATAGGGAACCTACATAGTCCAAGTGCCTGCTAGGGAACCTACATAGTTCAAGTGCCCGCTCTGGAACATACATACTCCAAGTGCCCGCTAGGGAATCTACATAGTCCAAGGGCCCGTTAGTTAACGTAGATAGTCCAAGTGCCGCTAGTTAATCTACATAATCCAAGGGCCCGCTAGTTAACCTACATAGTCCAAGTACCCGCTAGTTAACCTAGATCGTTCAAGGGCCCGCGAGTTAACCTACATCGTCCAAGGGCCCGCTAGTTAACCTAGATAGTCCAAGTGCCCGCTAGTTAACCTACATAGTCCAAGTGCCCGCTAGGTAACCTAGACATTTCAAGTGACCACTACGTTACCTACATAGTCCAAGTGCCCGTTCGTTAACCTACATAGTCCAAGTGCCCGCTAGGTAACCAATATAGTCCAAATGCCCGGTAGGGGCCCTAATAGGCCATATGCCCGCTAGTTAACCTAGATAGTCCAAGTGCTCGCTAGTTAACCTAGATAGACCAAGTGCCCGCTAGGGAACCTATCTAGTCCAAGTACCCGCTAGGAAACGTACATAGTCCAAGTGCCCGCTAGGTAACGTACATAGTCCAAGTGCCCGCTAGGTAACGTAGATAGTCCAAGTGCCCGCTAGGGAACGTACATAGTCCAAGTGCCTGCTAGGTAACCTAGATAGTCCAAGTGCCCACTAGTTAACCTACATAGTACAGGTTCCCCCTAGGTAACCTAGATAGTCCAAGGGCCCGCTAGGTAACCTACATTGTCCTAGTGCCCCCTAGTTAACCTACATTCTCCAAGTGCCCGATAGGGAACCTACATAGTCCAAGTGCCCGTTAGGTAACCTAGATAGT